>NW_025727727.1:0-101274 GCF_021461385.2 Schistocerca piceifrons
ATCTCTCTGACCTTGTTATTGACGATAAAACACAGAAATTGCATCCTAATTAAATGCAAAAGGCACAATGCCGACTGAAGTACAAGAAGACTGGCACTTCTTACTGTTTATGTTTTGAACCATTTCTGTGACACTAGTTATAGATTCCGATGCTTCACTTCGGGTTTACTGTATCCCTCTGACCTTCTTACTGACGATGAAACACGTAAATTGCATCGAATTAATACAAAAGGCACAATGCCGACTTAAGTACAAGAAGAATGGGTCTTCTTACTGTCTATATTTTGAACCATTCTGTGACACTAGTTATAGATTCCGATGCTTCACTTCAGGTTTACTGTATCCCTCTGACCTTGTTATTGACGATGAAACACAGAAATTGCATCCTAATTAAATACAAAAGGCACAATGCCGACTCAAGTACAAGAAGACTGGCACTTCTTACTGTGTATGTTTTGAACCTTTTCTGTGACACTAGTTATAGATTCCGATGCTTCACTTCAATTTTACTGTATCCCTCTGACCTTCTTATTGACGATGAAACACAGAAATTGCATCGGAATTATATACAAAAGGCACAATGCCGACTCAAGTACAAGAAGACTGGCACTTTCTTACTGTGTATGTTTTGAACCATTTCTGTGACACTAGTTATAGATTCCGATGCTTCACTTCAGGTTTCCTGTATCCCTTTCACCTTCCTATTGACGATGAAACACAGAAATTGCATCTTAATTAAATACAAAAGGCACAATGCCGACTTAAGTACAAGAAGATTGACTCTTCTTACTGTCTATGATTTGAAACATTCCTGTGACACTAGTTATAGATTCCGATGCTTCACTTCAGGTTTACTGTATACCTCTGACCTTATTACTGACGATGAAACACAGAAATTAAATCTTAATTAAATACAAAAGGCACAATACCGAAATAAGTACAAGAAGACTGACTCTTCCTATTGTCTATGTTTTGAACCATTCGTGTGACACTAGTTATAGATTCCGATGCTTCACTTCAGGTTTACTGTGTCCCTCTGACCTTCTTATTGACGAAGAAACACATAAATTGCATCCGAAGTAAATACTAAAGGCACAATGCCGACCCAAGTACAAGAAGACTGGCTCTTCTTACTGTCTATGTTATGAACCATTCCTGTGACACTAGTTACAGATTCCGATGCTTCACTTCAGGTTTACTGTGTCCCTCTGACCTTCTTATTGACGAAGAAACACATAAATTGCATCGGAATTAAATACAAAAGGCACAATGCCGACACAAGTACAAGGAGATTGGCTCTTCTTACTGACTATGTTTTAAACCATTTCTGTGACACTAGTTATAGATTCCGATGCTTCCCTTCAGGGTAAGTGTATCTCTCAGACCTTCTTATTGACGATGAAACACAGAAATTGCATCGTAATTATATACAAAAGGCACAATGCCGACTTAAGTACAAGAAGAGTGACTCGTCTTACTGCCTATGTTTGAACCATTCCTGTGACACTAGTTATAGATTACGATGCTTCACTTCAGGTTTACTGTATCCCTCTGACCTTCTTATTGACGATGAAACACAGAAATAGCACCTTAATTAAATACAAAAGGCACAATGCCGACTTCGGTACAAGAACACTAACTCATCTTACTGCCTATGGTTTGAACCATTCCTGTGACACTAGTTATAGATTCCGATGCCTCACTTCAGGTTTACTCTATCCCTCTGACCTACTTATTGACGATGAATTACGTAAATTATATCAGAATTAAATAGAAGAGTCACAATGCCGACTTAAGAATAAGAAGACTGACTCTTCTTACTCTCTATGTTTTTAACCATTCCTGTGACTCTAGTTATAGATTCCGATGCTTCACTTCAGGTTTACAGTATCCCTTTCACCTTCCTATTGACGATGAAACACAGAAATTGCATCTTAATTAAATACAAAAGGCACAATGCCGAATTAAGAACAAGAAGACTGACTCTTCTTACTGTCAATGTTTTCTACCATTCCGGTGACATTAGTTATAGATTCCGATGATTCACTTCAGGTAACTGTATCCAGCTGACCTTCTTATTGACGATGAAACACAGAAATTGCATCGGAATTGTGTACAAAAGGCACAATGCCGACTTTAGTACAAGAAGACCGACTCTTCCTACTGTCTATGTTTTGAACCATTCCTGTGACACTAGTTATAGATTCCGAAGCTTCACTTCAGGTTTACAGTACCCCTTTCACCTTCCTATTGACGATGAAACACAGAAATTGCATCTTAATTAAATACAAAAGGCACAATGCCGAATTAAGTACATGAAAACTGAATCTTCTTACTGTCTATGTTTTGAACCATACCTCGGACACTAGTTATTGATTCCGATGCTTCACTTCAGGTTTACTGTATCCCTTTCACCTTCCTATTGACGATGAAACACAGAAATTGCATCGGAATTTAATACAAAAGGCACAATGCCGACTCAAGTACAAGAAGAATGCCTCTTCTTACTGTCTTTTTTTTCAACAATTTCTGTGACACTAGTTATAGATTCCGATGCTTCCCTTCAAAATTACTGTATCCCTTTGACCTTCTTATTGACGAAGAAACACAGATATTGCATCGGAATTAAATACAAAAGGCACAATGCTGACTTAAATACAAGAAGACTGACCCTTCTTACTGTCTAAGATTTGAACCATTCCTGTGACACTAGTTAGAGATACCGATGCTTCACTTCAGGTTTACTGTATGCCTCTGACCTTTGTATCGACGATGAAACACAGAAATTGCATCGGAATTAAATACAAAAGGCACAATGCCGACTTAAGTACAAGAAGACTGACTCTTCCTACTGTCTATGTTTTGAACCATTCCTGTGACACTAGTTATAGATTCCGAAGCTCCACTTCAGGTTTACTGTATCCCTTTCGCATTCCTATTGACGATGAAACACAAAAATTGCATCTTAATTAAATACAAAAGGCACAATGCCGACTTAAGTACAAGATAACTGACTCTTCCTACTGACTATGTTTTGAACCATTCCTGTGACACTAGTTATAGATTCCGATGCTTCACTTCAGGTTTTCTGTATCCCTCTGACCTCTTTATTGACGATGAAACACAGAAATTGCATCTTAATTAAATACAAAAGGCACAATGCCGACATAAGTACAAGAAGACTGACTCTTCTTACTGTCAATGTTTTCTACCATTCCGGTGACATTAGTTACAGATTCCGATGATTCACTTCAGGTAACTGTATCCAGCTGACCTTCTTATTGATGATGAAACACAGAAATTGCATCGTAATTATATACAAAAGGCACTATGCCGACTTAAGTACAAGAAGACTAACTCTTCTTACTGTCTATGTTTTGAACCATTCCTGTGACACTAGTTATAGATTCCGATGCTTCACTTCAGGTTTACTGTATCCCTCTGACCTTCTTATTGACGATGAAACACAGAAAAAGCATCTTAATTAAATACAAAAGGCACAATGCCGACTTCAGTACAAGATCACTAACTCATGTTACTGTCAATGGTTTGAACCATTCCTGTTACACTAGTTATAGATTCCGATACTTCACTTCTGGTTTACTGTATCCCTGTGACCTTCTTATTGACGATGAAACACAGAAATTGCATCGGAATTAAATACAAAAGGCACAATGCCGACTTATGTACAAGAAAACTGACTCTTCTTACTGTCTATGTTTTGAACCATTCCTGTGACACTAGTTATAGATTCCGATGCTTCACCTCGGGTTTACTGTATCCCTCTGACCTTCTTATTGACGATGAAACACGTAAATTGCATCGGAATTAAATACAAAAGGCACAATGCCGACTTAAGTACAAGAAGAATGGGTCTTCTTAGTGTCTATGTTTTGAAACATTCGTGTGACACTAGTTATAGATTCCGATGCTTCACTTCAGGTTTACTGTATCCCTCTGACCTTCTTATTGACGATGAAACACAGAAATTGCATCGTAATTAAATACATAAGGCACAAAGCCGACTTAAGGACAAGAAGACTGACTCTTCTTATTGTCTGTGTTTTGAACCATTCCTGTGACGCTAGTTACAGATTCCGATGCTTCACTTCAGGTTTACTGCTTCCCTCTGACCTTCTTATTGACGAAGAAACACATAAATTGCATCGGAATTAAATACAAAAGGCACAATGCCGACACAAGTACAAGATGATTGGCTCTTCTTACTGACTATGTTTAAACCATTTCTGTGACACTAGTTATAGATTCCGATGCTTCCCTTCAGGGTAAGTGTATCTCTCAGACCTTCTTATTGACGAAGAAACACAGAAATTGCATCGTAATTATATTCAAATGGCCCAATGCCGACTTAAGTACAAGAACAATGACTCTTCTTACTGTCAATGTTTTCTACCATTCCGGTGACACTAGTTTTAGATTCCGATGCTTCACGTCAGGTTTTCTGTATCGCTCTGACCTCTTTATTGACGATGAAACACAGAAATTGCATCTTAATTAAATACAAAAGGCACAATGCCGACTTAAGTACAAGAAGACTGACTCTTCTTACTGTCAATGTTCTCTACCATTCCGGTGACAGTTATAAATTCCGATGATTCACTTCAGGTAACTGTATCCAGCTGACCTTCTTATTGACGATGAAACACAGAAATTGCATCGTAATTATATACAAAAGGCACAATGCCGACTTAAGTACAAGAAGAGTGACTCGTCTTACTGCCTATGTTTGAACCATTCCTGTGACACTAGTTATAGATTACGATGCTTCACTTCAGGTTTACTGTATCCCTCTGACCTTCTTATTGACGATGAAACACAGAAATAGCACCTTAATTAAATACAAAAGGCACAATGCCGACTTCGGTACAAGAACACTAACTCATCTTACTGTCTATGGTTTGTACCATTCCTGTGACACTAGTTATAGATTCCGATGCCTCACTTCAGGTTTACTCTATCCTTCTGACCTACTTATTGACGATGAATTACGTAAATTATATCAGAATTAAATACAAGAGTCACAATGCCGACTTAAGTATAAGAAGACTGACTCTTCTTACTCTCTATGTTTTTAACCATTCCTGTGACTCTAGTTATAGATTCCGATGCTTCACTTCAGGTTTACAGTATCCCTTTCACCTTCCTATTGACGATGAAACACAGAAATTGCATCTTAATTAAATACAAAAGGCACAATGCCGAATTAAGAACAAGAAGACTGACTCTTCTTACTGTCAATGTTTTCTACCATTCCGGTGACATTAGTTATAGATTCCGATGATTCACTTCAGGTAACTGTATCCAGCTGACCTTCGTATTGACGATGAAACACAGAAATTGCATCGGAATTGTGTACAAAAGGCGCAATGCCGACTTTAGTACAAGAAGACCGACTCTTCCTACTGTCTATGTTTTGAACCATTCCTGTGACACTAGTTATAGATTCCGAAGCTTCACTTCAGGTTTACAGTACCCCTTTCACCTTCCTATTGACGATGAAACACAGAAATTGCATCTTAATTAAATACAAAAGGCACAATGCCGAATTAAGTACATGAAAACTGAATCTTCTTACTGTCTATGTTTTGAACCATACCTCGGACACTAGTTATTGATTCCGATGCTTCACTTCAGGTTTACTGTATCCCTTTCACCTTCCTATTGACGATGAAACACAGAAATTGCATCGGAATTTAATACAAAAGGCACAATGCCGACTCAAGTACAAGAAGAATGCCTCTTCTTACTGTCTTTTTTTTCAACAATTTCTGTGACACTAGTTATAGATTCCGATGCTTCCCTTCAAAATTACTGTATCCCTTTGACCTTCTTATTGACGAAGAAACACAGATATTGCATCGGAATTAAATACAAAAGGCACAATGCTGACTTAAGTACAAGAAGACTGACCCTTCTTACTGTCTAAGATTTGAACCATTCCTGTGACACTAGTTAGAGATACCGATGCTTCACTTCAGGTTTACTGTATGCCTCTGACCTTCGTATCGACGATGAAACACAGAAATTGCATCGGAATTAAATACAAAAGGCACAATGCCGACTTAAGTACAAGAAGACTGACTCTTCCTACTGTCTATGTTTTGAACCATTCCTGTGACACTAGTTATAGATTCCGAAGCTCCAATTCAGGTTTACTCTATCCCTTTCGCATTCCTATTGACGATGAAACACAAAAATTGCATCTTAATTAAATACAAAAGGCACAATGCCGACTTAAGTACAAGATAACTGACTCTTCCTACTGACTATGTTTTGAACCATTCCTGTGACACTAGTTATAGATTCCGATGCTTCACTTCAGGTTTTCTGTATCCCTCTGACCTCTTTATTGACGATGAAACACAGAAATTGCATCTTAATTAAATACAAAAGGCACAATGCCGACATAAGTACAAGAAGACTGACTCTTCTTACTGTCAATGTTTTCTACCATTCCGGTGACATTAGTTACAGATTCCGATGATTCACTTCAGGTAACTCTATCCAGCTGACCTTCTTATTGACGATGAAACACAGAAATTGCATCGTAATTATATACAAAAGGCACTATGCCGACTTAAGTACAAGAAGACTAACTCTTCTTACTGTCTGTTTTGAACCATTCCTGTGACACTAGTTATAGATTCCGATGCTTCACTTCAGGTTTACTGTATCCCTCTGACCTTCTTATTGACGATGAAACACAGAAATAGCATCTTAATTAAATACAAAAGGCACAATGCCGACTTCAGTACAAGAACACTAACTCATGTTACTGTCAATGGTTTGAACCATTCCTGTTACACTAGTTATAGATTCCGATACTTCACTTCTGGTTTACTGTATCCCTGTGACCTTCTTATTGACGATGAAACACAGAAATTGCATCGGAATTAAATACAAAAGGCACAATGCCGACTTATGTACAAGAAAACTGACTCTTCTTACTGTCTATGTTTTGAACCATTCCTGTGACACTAGTTATAGATTCCGATGCTTCACCTCGTTTTTACTGTATCCCTCTGACCTTCTTATTGACGATGAAACACGTAAATTGCATCGGAATTAAATACAAAAGGCACAATGCCGACTTAAGTACAAGAAGAATGGGTCTTCTTAGTGTCTATGTTTTGAAACATTCGTGTGACACTAGTTATAGATTCCGACGCTTCACTTCAGGTTTACTGTATCCCTCTGACCTTCTTATTGACGATGAAACACAGAAATTGCATCGTAATTAAATACAAAAGGCACAAAGCCGACTTAAGCACAAGAAGACTGACTCTTCTTATTGTCTGTGTTTTGAACCATTCCTGTGACGCTAGTTACAGATTCCGATGCTTCACTTCAGGTTTACTGCTTCTCCTCTGACCTTCTTATTGACGAAGAAACACATAAATTGCATCGGAATTAAATACAAAAGGCACAATGCCGACACAAGTACAAGAAGATTGGCTCTTCTTACTGACTATGTTTTAAACCATTTCTGTGACACTAGTTATAGATTCCGATGCTTCCCTTCAGGGTAAGTGTATCTCTCAGACCTTCTTATTGACGAAGAAACACAGAAATAGCATCGTAATTATATTCAAATGGCCCAATGCCGACTTAAGTACAAGAACAATGACTCTTCTTACTGTCAATGTTTTTCTACCTTTCCGGTGACACTAGTTTTAGATTCCGATGCTTCACGTCAGGTTTTCTGTATCCCTCTGACCTCTTTATTGACGATGAAACACAGAAATTGCATCTTAATTAAATACAAAAGGCACAATGCCGACTTAAGTACAAGAAGACTGACTCTTCTAACTGTCAATGTTCTCTACCATTCCGGTGACAGTTATAAATTCCGATGATTCACTTCAGGTAACTGTATCCAGCTGACCTTCTTATTGACGATGAAACACAGAAATTGCATCGTAATTATATACAAAAGGCACAATGCCGACTTAAGTACAAGAAGAGTGACTCGTCTTTCTGCCTATGTTTGAACCATTCCTGTGACACTAGTTATAGATTACGATGCTTCACTTCAGGTTTACTGTATCCCTCTGACCTTCTTATTGACGATGAAACACAGAAATAGCACCTTAATTAAATACAAAAGGCACAATGCCGACTTCGGTACAAGAACACTAATTCATCTTACTGTCTATGGTTTGAACCATTCCTGTGACACTAGTTATAGATTCCGATGCCTCACTTCAGGTTTACTCTATCCCTCTGACCTACTTCATTGACGATGAATTACGTAAATTATATCAGATTAAATACAAGAGTCACAATGCCGACTAAGTATAAGAAGGACTGACTCTTCTTACTCTCTATGTTTTTTAACCATTCCTGTGACTCTAGTTATAGATTCCGATGCTTCACTTCAGGTTTACAGTATCCCTTTCAACCTTCCTATTGACGATGAAACACAGAAATTGCATCTTAATTAAATACAAAAGGCACAATGCCGAATTAAGAACAAGAAGACTGACTCTTCTTACTGTCAATTGTTTTCTACCATTCCGGTGACATTAGTTATAGATTCCGATGATTCACTTCAGGTAACTGTATCCAGCTGACCTTCTTATTGACGATGAAACACAGAAATCGCATCGGAATTGTGTACAAAAGGCACAATGCCGACATTAGTACAAGAAGACCGACTCTTCCTACTGTCTATGCTTTGAACCATTCCTGTGACACTAGTTATAGATTCCGAAGCTTCACTTCAGGTTTACAGTACCCCTTTCACCTTCCTATTGACGATGAAACACAGAAAATTGCATCTTAATTAAATACAAAAGGCGCAATGCCGAATTAAGTACATGAAAACTGAATCTTCTTACTGTCTATGTTTTGAACCATACCTCGGACACTAGTAATTGATTCAGATGCTTCACTTCAGGTTTACTGTATCCCTTTCACCTTCCTATTGACGATGAAACACAGAAATTGCATCGGAATTTAATACAAAAGGCACAATGCCGACTCAAGTACAAGAAGAATGCCTCTTCTTACTGTCTTTTTTTTCACAATTTCTGTGACACTAGTTATAGATTCCGATGCTTCCCTTCAAAATTACTGTATCCCTTTGACCTTCTTATTGACGAAGAAACACAGATATTGCATCGGAATTAAATACAAAAAGGCACAATGCTGACTTAAGTACAAGAAGACTGACCCTTCTTACAGTCTAAGATTTGAACCATTCCTGTGACACTAGTTAGAGATACCGATGCTTCACTTCAGGTTTACTGTATGCCTCTGACCTTCGTATCGACGATGAAACACAGAAATTGCATCGGAATTAAATACAAAAGGCACAATGCCGACTTAAGTACAAGAAGACTGACTCTTCCTACTGTCTATGTTTTGAACCATTCCTGTGACACTAGTTATAGATTCCGAAGCTCCACTTCAGGTTTACTGTATCCCTTTCGCATTCCTATTGACGATGAAACACAAAAATTGCATCTTAATTAAATACAAAAGGCACAATGCCGACTTAAGTACAAGATAACTGACTCTTCTACTGACTATGTTTTGAACCATTCCTGTGACACTAGTAATAGATTCCGATGCTTCACTTCAGGTTTTCTGTATCCCTCTGACCTCTTTAATTGACGATGAAACACAGAAATTGCATCTTAATTAAATACAGAAAGGCACAATGCCGACATAAGTACAAGAAGACTGACTCTTCTTACTGTCAATGTTTTCTACCATTCCGGTGACATTAGTTACAGATTCCGATGATTCACTTCAGGTAACTGTATCCACCTGACCTTCTTATTGACGATGAAACACAGAAATTGCATCGTAATTATATAGAAAAGGCACTATGCCGACTTAAGTACAAGAAGACTAACTCTTCTTACTGTCTATGTTTTGAACCATTCCTGTGACACTAGTTATAGATTCCGATGCTTCACTTCAGGTTTACTGTATCCCTCTGACCTTCTTATTGACGATGAAACACAGAAATAGCATCTTAATTAAATAGACAAAAGGCACAATGCCGACTTCAGTACAAGAACACTAACTCATGTTACTGTCAATGGTTTGAACCATTCCTGTTACACTAGTTATAGATTCCGATACTTCACTTCTGGTTTACTGTATCCCTGTGACCTTCTTATTGACGATGAAACACAGAAATTGCATCGGAATTAAATACAAAAGGCACAATGCCGACTTATGTACAAGAAAACTGACTCTTCTTACTGTCTATGTTTTGAACCATTCCTGTGACACTAGTTATAGATTCCGATGCTTCACCTCGGGTTACTGTATCCCTCTGACCTTCTTATTGACGATGAAACACGTAAATTGCATCGGAATTAAATACAAAAGCGACAATGCCGACTTAAGTACAAGGAGAATGGGTCTTCTTAGTGACTATGTTTTGAAAACATTCGTGTGACACTAGTTATAGATTCCGATGCTTCACTTCAGGTTTACTGTATCCCTCTGACCTTCTTATTGACGATGAAACACAGAAATTGCATCCTAATTAAATACAAAAGGCACAATGCCGACTCAAGTACAAGAAGACTGGCTCTTCTTACTGTCTATGTTTTGAACCATTTCTGTGACACTAGTTATAGATTCCGATGCTTCACTTCATTTTTGCTCTATCCCTCTGAACTTCTTAATGACGAAGAAACACAGATATTGCATCGGAATTAAATACAATAGGCACAATGCCGACTTCAGTACAAGAACACTAACTCATCTGACAGTCAATGGTTTGAACCATTCCTGTTACACTAGTTATAGATTCCGATGCTTCACTTCGGGTTTACTGTATCCCTCTGACTTTCTTATTGACGATGAAACACGTAAATTGCATCGGAATTAAATACAAAATGCACAATGCCGACTTAAGTACAAAAAGAATGGGTCTTCTTACTGTCTATGTTTTGAACCATTTCTGTGACACTAGTTATAGATTCCGATGCTTCACTTCAGTTTTACTGTATAAGTCTGACCTTCATTATGACGAAGAAACACAGATATTGCATCAGAATTAAATACAAAAGGCACAAAGCCGACTTCAGTACAAGAAGACTGACCCTTCTTACTGTCTATGTTTTGAACCATTCCTGTGACACTAGTTATAGATTCCGATGCTTCACTTCAGGTTTACTGTATCCCTCTGACCTTCTTATTGACGATGAAACACAGAAATTGCATCGGAATTTAATACAAAAGGCACAATGCCGACTCAAGTACAAGAAGACTGGCTCTTCTTACTGTCTATGTTTTGAACCATTTCTGTGACACTAGTTATAGATTCTGATGCATCCCTTCAGGATTACTATATCCCTCTGACCTTCTTATTGACGAAGAAACACAGATATTGCATCGGAATTAAATTCAAAAGGCGCAATGCCGACTTAAGTACAAGAAGACTGACCCTTCTTACTGTCTAAGTTTTGAACCATTCCTGTGACACTAGTTATAGATACCGATGCTTCACTTCAGGTTTACTGTATCCCTCTGACCTTCGTATTGACGATGAAACACAGAAATTGCATCGGAATTAAATACAAAAGGCACAATGCCATCTTAAGTACAAAAAGACTGACTCTTCTTACTTTCTATGTTTCGAACCCTTCCTGTGACACTAGTTATAGATTCCGATGCTTGACTTTAGGTTTACTGATTCCCTCTGACCTTCTTATAGACAAAGAAACACATAAATTGCATCGGAATTAAATACAAAAGGCACAATGCCGACTCAAGTACAGGAAGACTGGCTCATCTTACTGTCTATGATTTAAACCATTTCTGTGACACTAGTTATAGATTCCGAAGCTTCACTTCAGGTTTACTGTATCCCTCTGACCTTCTTATTGACGTAGAAACACAGATATTGCATCGGAATTAAATACAAAAGGCACAATGCCGACTGAAGTACAAGAAGACTGACCCATCCCACTGTCTTTGTTTTGAACCATTCCTGTGACACTAGTTATAGATTCCGATGCTTCACTTCAGGTTCACTGTATCCCTCTGACCTTCGTATTGACGATGAAACACAGAAATTGCATCGGAATTAAATACAAATGGCAAAATGCCGACTTAAGTACAAAAAGAGTGACTCTTCTCACTGTCTATGATTTGAACCATTCCTGTGACATTAGTTATAGATTCCGATGCTTCACTTCAGGTTTACTGTATCCCTCTGACCTCTTTATTGACGATGAAACACAGAAATTGCATCTTAATTAAATACAAAAGGCACAATGCCGACTTAAGTACAAGAAGACTGAGTCCTCTTACTGTCAATGTTTTCTACCATTCCGGTGACATTAGTTATAGATTCCGATGCTTCACTTCAGGTTTACTGTATCCCTGTGAGCTTCTTATTGACGATGAAACACAGAAAATTCATCGGAATTAAATACAAAAGGCACAATGCCGACTCAAGTACAAGAAGACTGGCGCTTCTTACTGTCTATGTTTTGAGCCATTCCTGTGACACTAGTTATAGATTCCGATGCTTCACTTCAGGTTTACTGTATCCAGCTGACATTCTTATTGACGATGAAGCACAGAAATTGCATCGGAATTAAATACAAAAGGCAAAATGCCGACTTAAGTACAAGAAGACTGACTCTTCTTACTGTCTATGATTTGAACCATTCCTGTGACACTAGTTATAGGTTCCCATGCTTCACTTCAGTTTTACTGTATCCCTGTGACCTTCTTATTGACGATGAAACACAGAAATTGCATTGGAATTAAATACAAAAGGCACAATGCCGACTTAAGTACAAGAAGACTGACTCTTCCTACTGTCTATGTTTTGAACCATTCCTGTGACACTAGTTATAGATTCCGATGCTTCACTTCAGGTTTACTGTATCCCTTTCACCTTCCTATTGACGATGAAGCACAGAAATTGCATCTTAATTAAATACAAATGGCACAATGCCGACTTAAGTACAAAATAACTGTCTCTTCCTACTGACTATGTTTTGAACCATTCCTGTGACACTAGTTATAGATTCCGATGCTTCACTTCAGGTTTACTGTATCCAGCTGACCTTCTAATTGACGATGAAGCACAGAAATTGCATCGGAATTAAATACAAAAGGCAAAATGCCGACTTAAGTACAAGAAGACTGTCTCTTCCTACTGTCTATGATTTGAACCATTCCTGTGACACTAGTTATAGGTTCCCATGCTTCACTTCAGTTTTTCTGTATCCCTCTGACCTTCTTATTGACGATGAAACACAGAAATTGCATCTTAATTAAATACAAAGGGCACAATGCCGACTTAAGTACTAGAAGACTGACTCTTCTTATTGTCAATGTTTTCTACCATTCCGGTGACATTAGTTATAGATTCCGATGGTTCACTAGAGGGTAACTGTATCCCTCTGACCTTCTTATTGACGATGAAACACAGAAATAGCATCTTAATTAAATACAAAAGGCACAATGTAGACTTCAGCACAAGAACACTAACTCATCTGACAGTCAATGGTTTGAACCATTCCTGTTACACTAGTTATAGATTCCGATGCTTCACTTCAGTTTTACTGTATAACTCTGACCTTCTTAATGACGAAGAAACACAGATATTGCATCGGGATTAAATACAAAAGGCACAATGCCGACTTCAGTACAAGAGACTGACCCTTCTAACTGTCTATGTTTTGAACTATTCCTGTGACACTAGTTATAGATTCCGATGCTTCACTTCAGGTTTACTGTATCCCTCTGACCTTCTTATTGACGATGAAACACAGAAATTGCATCGGAATTTAATACAAAAGGCACAATGCCGACTCAAGTACAAGAAGACTGGCTCTTCTTACTGTCTATGTTTTGAACCATTTCTGTGACACTAGTTATAGATTCTGATGCATCCCTTCAGGATTACTATATCCCTCTGACCCTCTTGTTGACGAAGAAACACAGATATTGCATCGGAATTAAATACAAAAGGCGCAATGCCGACTTAAGTACAAGAAGACTGACCCTTCTTACTGTCTAAGTTTTGAACCATTCCTGTGACACTAGTAATAGATACCGATGCTTCACTTCAGGTTTACTGTATCCCTCTGACCTTCGTATTGACGATGAAACACAGAAATTGCATCGGAATTAAATACAAAAGGCACAATGCCATCTTAAGTACAAAAAGAATGACTCTTCTTACTGTCTATGTTTCGAACCCTTCCTGTGACACTAGTTATAGATTTCGATGCTTGACTTTAGGTTTACTGATTCCCTCCGACCTTCTTATAGACAAAGAAACACATAAATTGCATCGGAATTAAGTACAAAAGGCACATTGCCGACTCGAGTACAAGAAGACTGGCTCTTCTTACTGTCTATGATTTAAACCATTTCTGTGACACTAGTTATAGATTCCGAAGCTTCACTTAAGGTTTACTGTATCCCTCTGACCTTCTTATTGACGTAGAAACACAGATATTGCATCGGAATTAAATACAAAAGGCACAATGCCGACTGAAGTACAAGAAGACTGACCCATCCCACTGTCTTTGTTTTGAACCATTCCTGTGACACTAGTTATAGATTCCGATGCTTCACTTCAGGTTCACTGTATCCCTCTGACCTTCGTATTGACGATGAAACACAGAAATTGCATCGGAATTAAATACAAATGGCAAAATGCCGACTTAAGTACAAAAAGAGTGACTCTTCTCACTGTCTATGATTTGAACCATTCCTGTGACATTAGTTATAGATTCCGATGCTTCACTTCAGGTTTACTGTATCCCTCTGACCTCTTTATTGACGATGAAACACAGAAATTGCATCTTAATTAAATACAAAAGGCACAATGCCGACTTAAGTACAAGAAGACTGAGTCTTCTTACTGTCAATGTTTTCTACCATTCCGGTGACATTAGTTATAGATTCCGATGCTTCACTTCAGGTTTACTGTATCCCTGTGAGCTTCTTATTGACGATGAAACACAGAAAATTCATCGGAATTAAATACAAAAGGCACAATGCCGACTCAAGTACAAGAAGACTGGCGCTTCTTACTGTCTATGTTTTGAGCCATTCCTGTGACACTAGTTATAGATTCCGATGCTTCACTTCAGGTTTACTGTATCCAGCTGACATTCTTATTGACGATGAAGCACAGAAATTGCATCGGAATTAAATACAAAAGGCAAAATGCCGACTTAAGTACAAGAAGACTGACTCTTCTTACTGTCTATGATTTGAACCATTCCTGTGACACTAGTTATAGGTTCCCATGCTTCACTTCAGTTTTAATGTATCCCTGTGACCTTCTTATTGACGATGAAACACAGAAATTGCATTGGAATTAAATACAAAAGGCACAATGCCGACTTAAGTACAAGAAGACTGACTCTTCCTACTGTCTATGTTTTGAACCATTCCTGTGACACTAGTTATAGATTCCGATGCTTCACTTCAGGTTTACTGTATCCCTTTCACCTTCCTATTGACGATGAAGCTCAGAAATTGCATCTTAATTAAATACAAATGGCACAATGCCGACTTAAGTACAAAATAACTGTCTCTTCCTACTGACTATGTTTTGAACCATTCCTGTGACACTAGTTATAGATTCCGATGCTTCACTTCAGGTTTACTGTATCCAGCTGACCTTCTAATTGACGATGAAGCACAGAAATTGCATCGGAATTAAATACAAAAGGCAAAATGCCGACTTAAGTACAAGAAGACTGTCTCTTCTTACTGTCTATGATTTGAACCATTCCTGTGACACTAGATATAGGTTCCCATGCTTCACTTCAGTTTTTCTGTATCCCTCTGACCTTCTTATTGACGATGAAACACAGAAATTGCATCTTAATTAAATACAAAGGGCACAATGCCGACTTAAGTACTAGAAGACTGACTCTTCTTATTGTCAATGTTTTCTACCATTCCGGTGACATTAGTTATAGATTCCGATGATTCACTAGAGGGTTACTGTATCCCTCTGACCTTCTTATTGACGATGAAACACAGAAATAGCATCTTAATTAAATACAAAAGGCACAATGTAGACTTCAGCACAAGAACACTAACTCATCTGACAGTCAATGGTTTGAAGCATTCCTGTTACACTAGTTATAGATTCCGATGCTTCACTTCAGTTTTACTGTATAACTCTGACCTTCTTAATGACGAAGAAACACAGATATTGCATCGGGATTAAATACAAAAGGCACAATGCCGACTTCAGTACAAGAAGACTGACCCTTCTAACTGTCTATGTTTTGAACTATTCCTGTGACACTAGTTATAGATTCCGATGCTTCACTTCAGGTTTACTGTATCCCTCTGACCTTCTTATTGACGATGAAACACAGAAATTGCATCGGAATTTAATACAAAAGGCACAATGCCGACTCAAGTACAAGAAGACTGGCTCTTCTTACTGTCTATGTTTTGAACCATTTCTGTGACACTAGTTATAGATTCTGATGCATCCCTTCAGGATTACTATATCCCTCTGACCTTCTTGTTGACGAAGAAACACAGATATTGCATCGGAATTAAATACAAAAGGCGCAATGCCGACTTAAGTACAAGAAGACTGACCCTTCTTACTGTCTAAGTTTTGAACCATTCCTGTGACACTAGTTATAGATACCGATGCTTCACTTCAGGTTTACTGTATCCCTCTGACCTTCGTATTGACGATGAAACACAGAAATTGCATCGGAATTAAATACAAAAGGCACAATGCCATCTTAAGTACAAAAAGAATGACTCTTCTTACTGTCTATGTTTCGAACCCTTCCTGTGACACTAGTTATAGATTTCGATGCTTGACTTTAGGTTTACTGATTCCCTCCGACCTTCTTATAGACAAAGAAACACATAAATTGCATCGGAATTAAATACAAAAGGCACATTGCCGACTCAAGTACAAGAAGACTGGCTCTTCTTACTGTCTATGATTTAAACCATTTCTGTGACACTAGTTATAGATTCCGAAGCTTCACTTAAGGTTTACTGTATCCCTCTGACCTTCTTATTGACGTAGAAACACAGATATTGCATCGGAATTAAATACAAAATGCACAATGCCGACTGAAGTACAAGAAGACTGACCCATCCCACTGTCTTTGTTTTGAACCATTCCTGTGACACTAGTTATAGATTCCGATGCTTCACTTCATGTTCACTGTATCCCTCTGACCTTCGTATTGACGATGAAACACAGAAATTGCATCGGAATTAAATACAAATGGCAAAATGCCGACTTAAGTACAAAAAGAGTGACTCTTCTCACTGTCTATGATTTGAACCATTCCTGTGACATTAGTTATAGATTCCGATGCTTCACTTCAGGTTTACTGTATCCCTCTGACCTCTTTATTGACGATGAAACACAGAAATTGCATCTTAATTAAATTCAAAAGGCACAATGCCGACTTAAGTACAAGAAGACTGAGTCTTCTTACTGTCAATGTTTTCTACCATTCCGGTGACATTAGTTATAGATTCCGATGATTCACTTCAGGTAACTGTAACCAGATGACCTTCTTATTGACGATGAAACACAGAAATTGCATCGTAATTATATACAAAAGGCACTATGCCGACTTAAGTACAAGACGACTAACTCTTCTTACTGTCTATGTTTTGAACCATTCCTGTGATACTAGTTATAGATTCCGAAGCTTCACTTAAGGTTTACTGTATCCCTCTGAACTTCTTAATGACGAAGAAACACAGATATTGCATCGGAATTAAATACAATAGGCACAATGCCGACTTAAGTACAAGAAGACTGTCCCTTCTTACTGTCTATGTTTTGAACCATTTCTGTGACACTAGTTATAGATTCCGATGGTTCACTTCAGGTTTACTGTATCCCTCTGACCTTCTTATTGACGATGAAACACAGAAATTGCATCGGAATTTAATACAAAAGGCACAATGCCGACTCAAGTACAAGAAGACTGGCTCTTCTTACTGTCTATGTTTTGAACCATTTCTGTGATACTAGTTATAGATTCTGATGCATCCCTCCAGGATTACTATATCCCTCTGACCTTCTTATTGACGAAGAAACACAGATATTGCATCGGAATTAAATACAAAAGGCGCAATGCCGACTTAAGTACAAGAAGACTGACCCTTCTTACTGTCTAAGTTTTGAACCATTCCTGTGACACCAGTTATAGATACCGATGCTTCACTTTAGGTTTACTGTATCCCTCTGACCTTCGTATTGACGATGAAACACAGAAATTGCCTCGGAATTAAATACAAAAGGCACAATGCCGACTGAAGTACAAGAAGACTGACCCATCCCACTGTCTTTGTTTTGAACCATTCCTGTGACACTAGTTATAGATTCCGATGCTTCACTTCAGGTTCACTGTATCCCTCTGACCTTCGTATTGACGATGAAACACAGAAATTGCATCGGAATTAAATACAAATGGCAAAATGCCGACTTAAGTACAAAAAGAGTGACTCTTCTCACTGTCTATGATTTGAACCATTCCTGTGACATTAGTTATAGATTCCGATGCTTCACTTCAGGTTTACTGTATCCCTCTGACCTCTTTATTGACGATGAAACACAGAAATAGCATCTTAATTAAATACAAAAGGCACAATGCCGACTTAAGTACAAGAAGACTGAGTCTTCTTACTGTCAATGTTTTCTACCATTCCGGTGACATTAGTTATAGATTCCGATGATTCACTTCAGGTAACTGTATCCAGATGACCTTCTTATTGACGATGAAACACAGAAATTGCATCGTAATTATATACAAAAGGCACTATGCCGACTTAAGTACAAGAAGACTAACTCTTCTTACTGTCTATGTTTTGAACCATTCCTGTGACACTAGTTATAGATTCCGATGCTTCACTTCAGGTTTACTGTATCCCTCTGACCTTTTTATTGACGATGAAACACAGAAATTACATCGGAATTTAATACAAAAGGCACAATGCCGACTCAAGTACAAGAGGAATGCTTCTTCTTACTGTCTATGTTTTGAACCATTTCTGTGACACTAGTTATAGATTACGATGCTTCCCTTCAGGATTACTGTATCCCTCTGACCTTCTTATTGACGAAGAAACACAGATATTGCATAGGAATTAAATACAATAGGCACAATGCCGACTTAAGTACAAGAAGACTGTCCCTTCTTACTGTCTAAGTTTTGAACCATTCCTGTGACACTAGCTATAGATACCGATGCTTCACTTTAGGTTTACTGTATCCCTGTGAGCTTCTTATTGACGATGAAACACAGAAAATTCATCGGAATTAAATAAAAAAGGCACAATGCCGACTCAAGTACAAGAAGACTGGCTCTTCTTACTGTCTATGTTTTGAGCCATTCCTGTGACACTAGTTATAGATACCGATGCTTCACTTTAGGTTTACTGTATCCCTCTGACCTTCGTATTGACGATGAAACACAGAAATTGCATCGGAATTAAATACAAATGGCACAATGCCGTCTTAAGTACAAAAAGACTGACTCCTCTTACTGTCTATGTTTTGAACCATTCCTGTGACACTAGTTATAGATTCCGATGCTTGACTTTAGGTTTACTGAATCCCTCTGACCTTCTTATAGACAAAGAAACACATAAATTGCATCGGAATTAAATACAAAAGGCACAATGCCGACTCAAGTACAAGAAGACTGGCTCTTCTTACTGTCTATGATTTAAACCATTTCTGTGACACTAGTTATAGATTCCGATGCTTCACTTCAGGTTTACTGTATCCCTCTGACCCTCTTATTGACGAAGAAACACAGATATTGCATAGGAATTAAATACAATAGCCACAATGCCGACTTAAGTACAAGAAGACTGTCCCTTCTTACTGTCTAAGTTTTGAACCATTCCTGTGACACTAGTTAAAGATACCGATGCTTCACTTTAGGTTTACTGTATCCCTCTGACCTTCGTATTGACGATGAAACACAGATATTGCATCGGAATTAAATACAAATGGCACAATGCCGACTTAAGAACAAAAAGAGTGACTCTTCTTACTGTCTATGTTTTGAACCACTCCTGTGACACTAGTTATAGATTCCGATGCTTCACTTCAGGTTTACTGTATCCCTGTGAGCTTCTTATTGACGATGAAACACAGAAAATTCATCGGAATTAAATACAAAAGGCACAATGCCGACTCAAGTACAAGAAGACTGGCTCTTCTTACTGTCTATGTTTTGAGCCATTCCTGTGACACTAGTTATAGATTCCGATGCTTCACTTCAGGTTTACTGTATCCAGCTGACCTTCTTATTGACGATGAAGCACAGAAATTGCATCGGAATTAAATACAAAAGGCAAAATGCCGACTTAAGTACAAGAAGACTGACTCTTCTTACTGTCTATGATTTGAACCATTCCTGTGACACTAGTTATAGGTTCCCATGCTTCACTTCAGTTTTACTGTATCCCTTTCACCTTCCTATTGACGATGAAGCACAGAAATTGCATCTTAATTAAATACAAATGGCACAATGCCGACTTAAGTACAAAATAACTGTCTCTTCCTACTGACTATGTTTTGAACCATTCCTGTGACACTAGTTATAGATTCCGATGCTTCACTTCAGGTTTACTGTATCCCTCTGACCTTCTTATTGACGATGAAACACAGAAATTGCATCGGAATTTAATACAAAAGGCACAATGCCGACTCAAGTACAAGAAGACTGGCTCTTCTTACTGTCTATGTTTTGAACCATTTCTGTGACACTAGTTATAGATTCTGATGCATCCCTTCAGGATTACTATATCCCTCTGACCTTCATATTGACGAAGGAACACAAATATTGCATCGGAATTAAATACAAAAGGCGCAATGCCGACTTAAGTACAAGAAGACTGACCCTTCTTACTGTCTAAGTTTTGAACCATTCCTGTGACACTAGTTATAGATACCGATGCTTCCCTTCAGGTTTACTGTATCCCTCTGACCTTCGTATTGACGATGAAACACAGAAATTGCATCGGAATTAAATACAAAAGGCACAATGCCATCTTAAGTACAAAAAGACTGACTCTTCTTACTGTCTATGTTTCGAACCCTTCCTGTGACACTAGTTATAGATTCCGATGCTTGACTTTAGGTTTACTGATTCCCTCTGACCTTCTAATAGACAAAGAAACACATAAATTGCATCGGAATTAAATACAAAAGGCACAATGCCGACTCAAGTACAAGAAGACTGGCTCTTCTTACTGTCTATGATTTAAACCATTTCTGTGACACTAGTTATAGATTCCGAAGCTTCACTTAAGGTTTACTGTATCCCTCTGACCTTCTTATTGACGTAGAAACACAGATATTGCATCGGAATTAAATACAAAAGGCACAATGCCGACTGAAGTACAAGAAGACTGACCCATCCCACTGTCTTTGTTTTGAACCATTCCTGTGACACTAGTTATAGATTCCGATGCTTCACTTCAGGTTCACTGTATCCCTCTGACCTTCGTATTGACGATGAAACACAGAAATTGCATCGGAATTAAATACAAATGGCAAAATGCCGACTTAAGTACAAAAAGAGTGACTCTTCTCACTGTCTATGATTTGAACCATTCCTGTGACATTAGTTATAGATTCCGATGCTTCACTTCAGGTTTACTGTATCCCTCTGACCTCTTTATTGACGATGAAACACAGAAATTGCATCTTAATTAAATACAAAAGGCACAATGCCGACTTAAGTACAAGAAGACTGAGTCGTCTTACTGTCAATGTTTTCTACCATTCCGGTGACATTAGTTATAGATTCCGATGATTCACTTCAGGTAACTGTATCCAGATGACGTTCTTATTGACGATGAAACACAGAAATTGCATCGTAATTATATACAAAAGGCACTATGCCGACTTAAGTACAAGAAGACTAACTCTTCTTACTGTCTATGTTTTGAACCATTCCTGTGACACTAGATATAGATTCCGATGCTTCACTTCGGATTTACTGTATCCCTCTGACCTTCTTATTGACGATGACACACAGAAATAGCATCTTAATTAAATACAAAAAGCTAATGCCGACTTCAGTACAAGAACACTAACTCATCTTACTGTCAATGGTTTGAACCATTCCTGTTACACTAGTTATAGATTCCGATACTTCACTTCTGGTTTACTGTATCCCTGTGACCTTCTTATTTACGATGAAACACAGAAATTGCATCGGAATTAAATACAAAAGGCACAAGAAAACTGACTCTTCTTACTGTCTATGTTTTGAACCATTCCTGTGACACTAGTTATAGATTCCGATACTTCACTTCTGGTTTACTGTATCCCTCTGACCTTCTTATTGACGATGAAACACGTAAATTGCATCGGAATTAAATACAAAAGACACAATGCCGACTTAAGTACAAGAAGAATGGGTCTTCTTAGTGTCTATGCTTTGGACCATTCCTGTGACACTAGTTATAGATTCCGATGCTTGACTTCAGGTTTACTGTATCCCTCTGAACTTCTTAATGACGAAGAAACACAGATATTGCATCGGAATTAAATGCAATAGGCACAATGCCGACTTAAGTACAAGAAGACTGTCCCTTCTTACTGTCTATGTTTTGAACCATTCCTGTGACACTAGTTATAGATTCTGATGCTTCACTTCGGGTTTACTGTATCCCTCTGACCTTTTTATTGACGATGAAACACAGAAATTACATCGGAATTTAATACAAAAGGCACAATGCCGACTCAAGTACAAGAGGAATGCTTCTTCTTACTGTCTATGTTTTGAACCATTTCTGTGACACTAGTTATAGATTACGATGCTTCCCTTCAGGATTACTGTATCCCTCTGACCTTCTTATTGACGAAGAAACACAGATATTGCATAGGAATTAAATACAATAGGCACAATGCCGACTTAAGTACAAGAAGACTGTCCCTTCTTACTGTCTAAGTTTTGAACCATTCCTGTGACACTAGTTATAGATACCGATGCTTCACTTTAGGTTTACTGTATCCCTGTGAGCTTCTTATTGACGATGAAACACAGAAAATTCATCGGAATTAAATACAAAAGGCACAATGCCGACTCAAGTACAAGAAGACTGGCTCTTCTTACTGTCTATGTTTTGAGCCATTCCTGTGACACTAGTTATAGATACCGATGCTTCACTTTAGGTTTACTGTATCCCTCTGACCTTCGTATTGACGATGAAACACAGAAATTGCATCGGAATTAAATACAAATGGCACAATGCCGACTTAAGAACAAAAAGAGTGACTCTTCTTACTGTCTATGTTTTGAACCACTCCTGTGACACTAGTTATAGATTCCGATGCTACACTTCAGGTTTACTGTATCCCTGTGAGCTTCTTATTGACGATGAAACACAGAAAATTCATCGGAATTAAATACAAAAAGCACAATGCCGACTCAAGTACAAGAAGACTGGCTCTTCTTACTGTCTATGTTTTGAGCCATTCCTGTGACACTAGTTATAGATTCCGATGCTTCACTTCAGGTTTACTGTATCCAGCTGACCTTCTTATTGACGATGAAGCACAGAAATTGCATCGGAATTAAATACAAAAGGCAAAATGCCGACTTAAGTACAAGAAGACTGACTCTTCTTACTGTCTATGATTTGAACCATTCCTGTGACACTAGTTATAGGTTCCCGTGCTTCACTTCAGTTTTACTGTATCCCTGTGACCTTCTTATTGACGATGAAACACAGAAATTGCATTGGAATTAAATACAAAAGGCACAATGCCGACTTAAGTACAAGAAGACTGACTCTTCCTACTGCCTATGTTTTGAACCATTCCTGTGACACTAGTTATAGATTCCGATGCTTCACTTCAGGTTTACTGTATCCCTTTCACCTTCCTATTGACGATGAAGCACAGAAATTGCATCTTAATTAAATACAAATGGCACAATGCCGACTTAAGTACAAAATAACTGTCTCTTCCTACTGACTATGTTTTGAACCATTCCTGTGACACTAGTTATAGATTCCGATGCTTCACTTCAGGTTTACTGTATCCATTGACTGTATCTAATTGTCGTTGAAGCATAGAAATTGCATCGGAACTAAATACAAAAGGCAAAATGCCGACTTAAGTACAAGAAGACTGACTCTTCTTACTGTCTATGATTTGAACCATTCCTGTGACACTAGTTATAGGTTCCCATGCTTCACTTCAGTTTTTCTGTATCCCTCTGACCTTCTTATTGACGATGAAACACAGAAATTGCATCTTAATTAAATACAAAGGGCACAATGCCGACTTAAGTACAAGAAGACTGACTCTTCTTATTGTCAATGCTTTCTACCATTCCGGTGACATTAGTTATAGATTCCGATCATTCACTTGAGGGTTACTGTATCCCTCCGACCTTCTTATTGACGATGAAACACAGAAATAGCATCTTAATTAAATACAAAAGGCACAATGTAGACTTCAGCACAAGAACACTAACTCATCTGACAGTCAATGGTTTGAACCATTCCTGTTACACTAGTTATAGATTCCGATGCTTCACTTCGGTTTTACTGTATAACTCTGACCTTCTTAATGATGAAGAAACACAGATATTGCATCGGGATTAAATACGAAAGGCACAATGCCGACTTCAGTACAAGAAGACTGACCCTTCTTACTGTCTATGTTTTGAACTATTCCTGTGACACTAGTTATAGATTCCGATGCTTCACTTCAGGTTTACTGTATCCCTCTGACCTTCTTATTGACGATGAAACACAGAAATTGCATCGGAATTTAATACAAAAGGCACAATGCCGACTCAAGTACAAGAAGACTGGCTCTTCTTACTGTCTATGTTTTGAACCATTTCTGTGACACTAGTTATAGATTCTGATGCATCCCTTCAGGATTACTATATCCCTCTGACCTTCTTATTGACGAAGAAACACAGATATTGCATCGGAATTAAATACAAAAGGCGCAATGCCGACTTAAGTACAAGAAGACTGACCCTTCTTACTGTCTATGTTTTGAACCATTCCTGTGACACTAGTTATAGATTCCGATGCTTGACTTTAGGTTTACTGATTCCCTCTGACCTTCTTATAGACAAAGAAACACATAAATTGCATCGGAATTAAATACAAAAGGCACAATGCCGACTCAAGTACAAGAAGACTGGCTCTTCTTACTGTCTATGATTTAAACCATTTCTGTGACACTAGTTATAGATTCCGAAGCTTCACTTAAGGTTTACTGTATCCCTCTGACCTTCTTATTGACGTAGAAACACAGATATTGCATTGGAATTAAATACAAAAGGCACAATGCCGACTGAAGTACAAGAAGACTGACCCATCCCACTGTCTTTGTTTTGAACCATTCCTGTGACACTAGTTATAGATTCCGATGCTTCACTTCAGGTTCACTGTATCCCTCTGACCTTCGTATTGACGATGAAACACAGAAATTGCATCGGTATAAAATACAAATGGCAAAATGCCGACTTAAGTACAAAAAGAGTGACTCTTCTCACTGTCTATGATTTGAACCATTCCTGTGACATTAGTTATAGATTCCGATGCTTCACTTCAGGTTTACTGTATCCCTCTGACCTCTTTATTGACGATGAGACACAGAAATTGCATCTTAATTAAATACAAAAGGCACAATGCCGACTTAAGTACAAGAAGACTGAGTCTTCTTACTGTCTATGATTTCTACCATTCCGGTGACATTAGTTATAGATTCCGATGATTCACTTCAGGTAACTGTATCCAGATGACCTTCTTATTGACGATGAAACACAGAAATTGCATCGTAATTATATACAAAAGGCACTATGCCGACTTAAGTACAAGAAGACTAACTCTTCTTACTGTCTATGATTTGAACCATTCCTGTGACACTAGTTATAGATTCCGATGCTTCACTTCAGGTTCACTGTATCCCTCTGACCTTCGTATTGACGATGAAACACAGAAATTGCATCGGTATAAAATACAAATGGCAAAATGCCGACTTAAGTACAAAAAGAGTGACTCTTCTCACTGTCTATGATTTGAACCATTCCTGTGACATTAGTTATAGATTCCGATGCTTCACTTCAGGTTTACTGTATCCCTCTGACCTCTTTATTGACGATGAGACACAGAAATTGCATCTTAATTAAATACAAAAGGCACAATGCCGACTTAAGTACAAGAAGACTGAGTCTTCTTACTGTCTATGATTTCTACCATTCCGGTGACATTAGTTATAGATTCCGATGATTCACTTCAGGTAACTGTATCCAGATGACCTTCTTATTGACGATGAAACACAGAAATTGCATCGTAATTATATACAAAAGGCACTATGCCGACTTAAGTACAAGAAGACTAACTCTTCTTACTGTCTATGATTTGAACCATTCCTGTGACACTAGTTATAGATTCCGATGCTTCACTTCAGGTTTACTGTATCCCTCTGCCCTCTTATTGACGATGACACACACAGAAATAGCATCTTAATTAAATACAAAAGGCTAATGCCGACTTCAGTACAAGAACACTAACTCATCTTACTGTCAATGGTTTGAACCATTCCTGTTACACTAGTTATAGATTCCGATACTTCACTTCTGGTTTACTGTATCCCTGTGACCTTCTTATTGACGATGAAACACAGAAATTGCATCGGAATTAAATACAAAAGGCACAATGCCGACTTATGTACAAGAAAACTGACTCTTCTTACTGTCTATGTTTTGAACCATTCCTGTGACACTAGTTATAGATTCCGATGCTTAACTTCAGGTTTACTGTATCCCTCTGACCTTCTTATTGACGAAGAAACACAGATATTGCATAGGAAGTAAATATAATAGGCACAATGCCGACTTAAGTACAAGAAGACTGTCCCTTCTTACTGTCTAAGTTTTGAACCATTCCTGTGACACTAGTTAAAGATACCGATGCTTCACTTTAGGTTTACTGTATCCCTCTGACCTTCGTATTGACGATGAAACACAGAAATTGCATCGGAATTAAATACAAATGGCACAATGCCGACTTAAGAACAAAAAGAGTGACTCTTCTTACTGTCTATGTTTTGAACCACTCCTGTGACACTAGTTATAGATTCCGATGCTTCACTTCAGGTTTACTGTATCCCTGTGAGCTTCTTATTGACGATGAAACACAGAAAATTCATCGGAATTAAATACAAAAGGCACAATGCCGACTCAAGTACAAGAAGACTGGCTCTTCTTACTGTCTATGTTTTGAGCCATTCCTGTGACACTAGTTATAGATTCCGATGCTTCACTTCAGGTTTACTGTAACCAGCTGACCTTCTTATTGACGATGAAGCACAGAAATTGCATCGGAATTAAATACAAAAGGCAAAATGCCGACTTAAGTACAAGAAGACTGACTCTTCTTACTGTCTATGATTTGAACCATTCCTGTGACACTAGTTATAGGTTCCCATGCTTCACTTCAGTTTTACTGTATCCCTGTGACCTTCTTATTGACGATGAAACACAGAAATTGCATTGGAATTAAATACAAAAGGCACAATGCCGACTTAAGTACAAGAAGACTGACTCTTCCTACTGTCTATGTTTTGAACCATTCCTGTGACACTAGTTATAGATTCCGATGCTTAACTTCAGGTTTACTGTATCCCTCTGACCTTCTTATTGACGATGAAACACGTAAATTGCATCGGAATTAAATACAAAAGACACAATGCCGACTTAAGTACAAGTAGAATGGGTCTTCTTAGTGTCTATGCTTTGGACCATTCCTGTGACACTAGTTATAGATTCCGATGCTTGACTTCAGGTTTACTGTATCCCTCTGAACTTCTTAATGACGAAGAAACACAGATATTGCATCGGAATTAAATACAATAGGCACAATGCCGACTTAAGTACAAGAAGACTGTCCCTTCTTACTGTCTATGTTTTGAACCATTCCTGTGACACTAGTTATAGATTCTGATGCTTCACTTCGGGTTTACTGTATCCCTCTGACCTTTTTATTGACGATGAAACACAGAAATTACATCGGAATTTAATACAAAAGGCACAATGCCGACTCAAGTACAAGAGGAATGCTTCTTCTTACTGTCTATGTTTTGAACCATTTCTGTGAAACTAGTTATAGATTACGATGCTTCCCTTCAGGATTACTGTATCCCTCTGACCTTCTTATTGACGAAGAAACACAGATATTGCATAGGAATTAAATACAATAGGCACAATGCCGACTTAAGTACAAGAAGACTGTCCCTTCTTACTGTCTAAGTTTTGAACCATTCCTGTGACACTAGTTATAGATACCGATGCTTCACTTTAGGTTTACTGTATCCCTGTGAGCTTCTTATTGACGATGAAACACAGAAAATTCATCAGAATTAAATACAAAAGGCACAATGCCGACTCAAGTACAAGAAGACTGGCTCTTCTTACTGTCTATGTTTTGAGCCATTCCTGTGACACTAGTTATAGATACCGATGCTTCACTTTAGGTTTACTGTATCCCTCTGACCTTCGTAATGACGATGAAACACAGAAATTGCATCGGAATTAAATACAAATGGCACAATGCCGTCTTAAGTACAAAAAGACTGACTCCTCTTACTGTCTATGTTTTGAACCATTCCTGTGACACTAGTTATAGATTCCGATGCTTGACTTTAGGTTTACTGAATCCCTCTGACCTTCTTATAGACAAAGAAACACATAAATTGCATCGGAATTAAATACAAAAGGCACAATGCCGACTCAAGTACAAGAAGACTGGCTCTTCTTACTGTCTATGATTTAAACCATTTCTGTGACACTAGTTATAGATTCCGATGCTTCACTTCAGGTTTACTGTATCCCTCTGACCTTCTTATTGACGAAGAAACACAGATATTGCATAGGAATTAAATACAATAGGCACAATGCCGACTTAAGTACAAGAAGACTGTCCCTTCTTACTGTCTAAGTTTTGAACCATTCCTGTGACACTAGTTAAAGATACCGATGCTTCGCTTTAGGTTTACTGTATCCCTCTGACCTTCGTATTGACGATGAAACACAGAAATTGCATCGGAATTTAATACAAAGGGCACAATGCCGACTTAAGAACAAAAAGAGTGACTCTTCTTACTGTCTATGTTTTGAACCACTCCTGTGACACTAGTTATAGATTCCGATGCTTCACTTCAGGTTTACTGTATCCCTGTGAGCTTCTTATTGACGATGAAACACAGAAAATTCATCGGAATTAAATACAAAAGGCACAATGCCGACTCAAGTACAAAAAGACTGGCTCTTCTTACTGTCTATGTTTTGAGCCATTCCTGTGACACTAGTTATAGATTCCGATGCTTCACTTCAGGCTTACTGTATCCAGCTGACCTTCTTATTGACGATGAAGCACAGAAATTGCATCGGAATTAAATACAAAAGGCAAAATGCCGACTTAAGTACAAGAAGACTGACTCTTCTTACTGTCTATGATTTGAACCATTCCTGTGACACTAGTTATAAGTTCCCATGCTTCACTTCAGTTTTACTGTATCCCTGTGACCTTCTTATTGACGATGAAACACAGAAATTGCATTGGAATTAAATACAAAAGGCACAATGCCGACTTAAGTACAAGAAGACTGACTCTTCCTACTGTCTATGTTTTGAACCATTCCTGTGACACTAGTTATAGATTCCGATGCTTAACTTCAGGTTTACTGTATCCCTCTGACCTTCTTATTGACGATGAAACACGTAAATTGCATCGGAATTAAATACAAAAGACACAATGCCGACTTAAGTACAAGAAGAATGGGTCTTCTTAGTGTCTATGCTTTGGACCATTCCTGTGACACTAGTTATAGATTCCGATGCTTGACTTCAGGTTTACTGTATCCCTCTGAACTTCTTAATGACGAAGAAACACAGATAATGCATCGGAATTAAATACAATAGGCACAATGCCGACTTAAGTACAAGAAGACTGTCCCTTCTTACTGTCTATGTTTTGAACCATTCCTGTGACACTAGTTATAGATTCTGATGCTTCACTTCGGGTTTACTGTATCCCTCTGACCTTTTTATTGACGATGAAACACAGAAATTACATCGGAATTTAATACAAAAGGCACAATGCCGACTCAAGTACAAGAAGACTGGCTCTTCTTACTGTCTATGATTTAAACCATTTCTGTGACACAAGTTATAGATTCCGATGCTTCACTTCAGGTTTACTGTATCCCTCTGACCTTCTTATTGACGAAGAAACACAGATATTGCATAGGAATGAAATACAAAAGGCAAAATGCCGACTTAAGTACAAGAAGACTGACTCTTCTTACTGTCTATGATTTGAACCATTCCTGTGACACTAGTTATAGGTTCCCATGCTTCACTTCAGTTTTACTGTATCCCTGTGACCTTCTTATTGACGATGAAACACAGAAATTGCATTGGAAGTAAATACAAAAGGCACAATGCCGACTTAAGTACAAGAAGACTGACTCTTCCTACTGTCTATGTTTTGAACCATTCCTGTGACACTAGTTATAGATTCCGATGCTTCACTTCAGGTTTACTGTATCCCTTTCACCTTCCTATTGACGATGAAGCACAGAAATTGCATCTTAATTAAATACAAATGGCACAATGCCGACTTAAGTACAAAATAACTGTCTCTTGCTACTGTCTATGTTTTGAACCATTTCTGTGACACTAGTTATAGATTCTGATGCATCCCTTCAGGATTACTATATCCCTCTGACCTTCATATTGACGAAGAAACACAGATATTGCATCGGAATTAAATACAAAAGGCGCAATGCCGACTTAAGTACAAGAAGACTGACCCTTCTTACCGTCTAAGTTTTGAACCATTCCTGTGACACTAGTTATAGATACCGATGCTTCACTTCAGGTTTACTGTATCCCTCTGACCTTCGTATTGACGATGAAACACAGAAATTGCATCGGAATTAAATACGAAAGGCACAATGCCATCTTAAGTACAAAAAGACTGACTCTTCTTACTGTCTATGTTTCGAACCCTTCCTGTGACACTAGTTATAGATTCCGATGCTTGACTTTAGGTTTACTGATTCCCTCTGACCTTCTTATAGACAAAGAAACACATAAATTGCATCGGAATTAAATACAAAAGGCACAATGCCGACTCAAGTACAAGAAGACTGGCTCTTCTTACTGTCTATGATTTAAACCATTTCTGTGACACTAGTTATAGATTCCGAAGCTTCACTTAAGTTTTACTGTATCCCTCTGACCTTCTTATTGACGTAGAAACACAGATATTGCATCGGAATTAAATACAAAAGGCACAATGCCGACTGAAGTACAAGAAGACTGACCCATCCCACTGTCTTTGTTTTGAACCATTCCTGTGACACTAGTTATAGATTCCGATGCTTCACTTCAGGTTCACTGTATCCCTCTGACCTTCGTATTGACGATGAAACACAGAAATTGCGTCGGAATTAAATACAAATGGCAAAATGCCGACTTAAGTACAAAAAGAGTGACTCTTCTCACTGTCTATGATTTGAACCATTCCTGTGACATTAGTTATTGATTCCGATGCTTCACTTCAGGTTTACTGTATCCCTCTGACCTCTTTATTGACGATGAAACACAGAAATTGCATCTTAATTAAATACAAAAGGCACAATGCCGACTTAAGTACAAGAAGACTGAGTCGTCTTACTGTCAATGTTTTCTACCATTCCGGTGACATTAGTTATAGATTCCGATGATTCACTTCAGGTAACTGTATCCAGATGACCTTCTTATCGACGATGAAACACAGAAATTGCATCGTAATTATATACAAAAGGCACTATGTCGACTTAAGTACAAGAAGACTAACTCTTCTTACTGTCTATGTTTTGAACCATTCCTGTGACACTAGATATAGATTCCGATGCTTCACTTCGGGTTTACTGTATCCCTCTGACCTTCTTATTGACGATGACACACAGAAATAGCATCTTAATTAAATACAAAAGGCTAATGCCGACTTCAGTACAAGAACACTAACTCATCTTACTGTCAATGGTTTGAACCATTCCTGTTACACTAGTTATAGATTCCGATACTTCACTTCTGGTTTACTGTATCCCTGTGACCTTCTTATTGACGATGAAACACAGAAATTGCATCGGAATTAAAAAAAAAGGCACAATGCCGACTTAAGTACAAGAAGACTGAGTCGTCTTACTGTAAATGTTTTCTACCATTCCGGTGACATTAGTTATAGATTCCGATGATTCACTTCAGGTAACTATATCCAGATGACCTTCTTATTGACTATGAAACACAGAAATTGCATCGTAATTATATACAAAAGGCACTATGCCGACTTAAGTACAAGAAGACTAACTCTTCTTACTGTCTATGTTTTAAACCATTCCTGTGACACTAGATATAGATTCCGATGCTTCACTTCGGGTTTACTGTATCCCTCTGACCTTCTTATTGACGATGACACACAGAAATAGCATCTTAATTAAATACAAAAGGCTAATGCCGACTTCAGTACAAGAACACTAACTCATCTTACTGTCAATGGTTTGAACCATTCCTGTTACACTAGTTATAGATTCCGATACTTCACTTCTGGTTTACTGTATCCCTGTGACCTTCTTATTGACGATGAAACACAGAAATTGCATCGGAATTAAAAAAAAAGGCACAATGCCGACTTATGTACAAGAAAACTGACTCTTCTTACTGTCTATGTTTTGAACCATTCCTGTGACACTAGTTATAGATTCCGATGCTTAACTTCAGGTTTACTGTATCCCTCTGACCTTCTTATTGACGATGAAACACGTAAATTGCATCGGAATTAAATACAAAAGACACAATGCCGACTTAAGTACAACAAGAATGGGTCTTCTTAGTGTCTATGCTTTGGACCATTCCTGTGACACTAGTTATAGATTCCGAAGCTTGACTTCAGGTTTACTGTATCCCTCTGAACTTCTTAATGACGAAGAAACACAGATATTGCATCGGAATTAAATGCAATAGGCACAATGCCGACTTAAGTACAAGAAGACTGTCCCTTCTTACTGTCTATGTTTTGAACCATTCCTGTGACACTAGTTATAGATTCTGATGCTTCACTTCGGGTTTACTGTATCCCTCTGACCTTTTTATTGACGATGAAACACAGAAATTACATCGGAATTTAATACAAAAGGCACAATGCCGACTCAAGTACAAGAGGAATGCTTCTTCTTACTGTCTATGTTTTGAACCATTTCTGTGACACTAGTTATAGATAACGATGCTTCCCTTCAGGATTACTGTATCCCTCTGACCTTCTTATTGACGAAGAAACACAGATATTGCATAGGAATTAAATACAATAGGCACAATGCCGACTTAAGTACAGGAAGACTGTCCCTTCTTACTGTCTAAGTTTTGAGCCATTCCTGTGACACTAGTTATAGATACCGATGCTTCACTTTAGGTTTACTGTATCCCTCTGACCTTCGTAATGACGATGAAACACAGAAATTGCATCGGAATTAAATACAAATGGCACAATGCCGTCTTAAGTACAAAAAGACTGACTCCTCTTACTGTCTATGTTTTGAACCATTCCTGTGACACTAGTTATAGATTCCGATGCTTGACTTTAGGTTTACTGAATCCCTCTGACCTTCTTATAGACAAAGAAACACATAAATTGCATCGGAATTAAATACAAAAGGCACAATGCCGACTCAAGTACAAGAAGACTGGCTCTTCTTACTGTCTATGATTTAAACCATTTCTGTGACACTAGTTATAGATTCCGATGCTTCACTTCAGGTTTACTGTATCCCTCTGACCTTCTTATTGACGAAGAAACACAGATATTGCATAGGAATTAAATACAATAGGCACAATGCCGACTTAAGTACAAGAAGACTGTCCCTTCTTACTGTCTAAGTTTTGAACCATTCCTGTGACACTAGTTAAAGATACCGATGCTTCGCTTTAGGTTTACTGTATCCCTCTGACCTTCGTATTGACGATGAAACACAGAAATTGCATCGGAATTAAATACAAATGGCACAATGCCGACTTAAGAACAAAAAGAGTGACTCTTCTTACTGTCTATGTTTTGAACCACTCCTGTGACACTAGTTATAGATTCCGATGCTTCACTTCAGGTTTACTGTATCCCTGTGAGCTTCTTATTGACGATGAAACACAGAAAATTCATCGGAATTAAATACAAAAGGCACAATGCCGACTCAAGTACAAGAAGACTGGCTCTTCTTACTGTCTATGTTTTGAGCCATTCCTGTGACACTAGTTATAGATTCCGATGCTTCACTTCAGGTTTACTGTATCCAGCTGACCTTCTTATTGACGATGAAGCACAGAAATTGCAACGGAATTAAATACAAAAGGCAAAATGCCGACTTAAGTACAAGAAGACTGACTCTTCTTACTGTCTATGATTTGAACCATTCCTGTGACACTAGTTATAGGTTCCCATGCTTCACTTCAGTTTTACTGTATCCCTGTGACCTTCTTATTGACGATGAAACACAGAAATTGCATTGGAATTAAATACAAAAGGCACAATGCCGACTTAAGTACAAGAAGACTGACTCTTCCTACTGTCTATGTTTTGAACCATTCCTGTGACACTAGTTATAGATTCCGATGCTTAACTTCAGGTTTACTGTATCCCTCTGACCATCTTATTGACGATGAAACACGTAAATTGCATCGGAATTAAATACAAAAGACACAATGCCGACTTAAGTACAAGAAGAATGGGTCTTCTTAGTGTCTATGCTTTGGACCATTCCTGTGACACTAGTTATAGATTCCGATGCTTGACTTCAGGTTTACTGTATCCCTCTGAACTTCTTAATGACGAAGAAACACAGATAATGCATCGGAATTAAATACAATAGGCACAATGCCGACTTAAGTACAAGAAGACTGTCCCTTCTTACTGTCTATGTTTTGAACCATTCCTGTGACACTAGTTATAGATTCTGATGCTTCACTTCGGGTTTACTGTATCCCTCTGACCTTTTTATTGACGATGAAACACAGAAATTACATCGGAATTTAATACAAAAGGCACAATGCCGACTCAAGTACAAGAGGAATGCTTCTTCTTACTGTCTATGTTTTGAACCATTTCTGTGACACTAGTTATAGATTACGATGCTTCCCTTCAGGATTACTGTATCCCTCTGACCTTCTTATTGACGAAGAAACACAGATATTGCATAGGAATTAAATACAATAGGCACAATGCCGACTTAAGTACAAGAAGACTGTCCCTTCTTACTGTCTAAGTTTTTGAACCATTCCTGTGACACTAGTTATAGATACCGATGCTTCACTTTAGGTTTACTGTATCCCTCTGACCTTCGTATTGACGATGAAACACAGAAATTGCATCGGAATTAAATACAAATGGCACAATGCCGTCTTAAGTACAAAAAGACTGACTCCTCTTACTGTCTATGTTTTGAACCATTCCTGTGACACTAGTTATAGATTCCGATGCTTGACTTTAGGTTTACTGAATCCCTCTGACCTTCTTATAGACAAAGAAACACCTAAATTGCATCGGAATTAAATACAAAAGGCACAATGCCGACTCAAGTACAAGAAGACTGGCTCTTCTTACTGTCTATGATTTAAACCATTTCTGTGACACTAGTTATAGATTCCGATGCTTCACTTCAGGTTTACTGTATCCCTCTGACCTTCTTATGGACGAAGAAACACAGATATTGCATAGGAATTAAATACAAAAGGCAAAATGCCGACTTAAGTACAAGAAGACTGACTCTTCTTACTGTCTATGATTTGAACCATTCCTGTGACACTAGTTATAGGTTCCCATGCTTCACTTCAGTTTTACTGTATCCCTGTGACCTTCTTATTGACGATGAAACACAGAAATTGCATTGGAAGTAAATACAAAAGGCACAATGCCGACTTAAGTACAAGAAGACTGACTCTTCCTACTGTCTATGTTTTGAACCATTCCTGTGACACTAGTTATAGATTCCGATGCTTCACTTCAGGTTTACTGTATCCCTTTCACCTTCCTATTGACGATGAAGCACAGAAATTGCATCTTAATTAAATACAAATGGCACAATGCCGACTTAAGTACAAAATAACTGTCTCTTCCTACTGTCTATGTTATGAACCATTTCTGTGACACTAGTTATAGATTCTGATGCATCCCTTCAGGATTACTATATCCCTCTGACCTTCATATTGACGAAGAAACACAGATATTGCATCGGAATTAAATACAAAAGGCGCAATGCCGACTTAAGTACAAGAAGACTGACCCTTCTTACTGTCTAAGTTTTGAACCATTCCTGTGACACTAGTTATAGATACCGATGCTTCACTTCAGGTTTACTGTATCCCTCTGACCTTCGTATTGACGATGAAACACAGAAATTGCATCGGAATTAAATACAAAAGGCACAATGCCATCTTAAGTACAAAAAGACTGACTCTTCTTACTGTCTATGTTTCGAACCCTTCCTGTGACACTAGTTATAGATTCCGATGCTTGACTTTAGGTTTACTGATTTCCTCTGACCTTCTTATAGACAAAGAAACACATAAATTGCATCGGAATTAAATACAAAAGGCACAATGCCGACTCAAGTACAAGAAGACTGGCTCTTCTTACTGTCTATGATTTAAACCATTTCTGTGACACTAGTTATAGATTCCGAAGCTTCACTTAAGGTTTACTGTATCCCTCTGACCTTCTTATTGACGTAGAAACACAGATATTGCATCGGAATTAAATACAAAAGGCACAATGCCGACTGAAGTACAAGAAGACTGACCCATCCCACTGTCTTTGTTTTGAACCATTCCTGTGACACTAGTTATAGATTCCGATGCTTCACTTCAGGTTCACTGTATCCCTCTGACCTTCGTATTGACGATGAAACACAGAAATTGCATCGGAATTAAATACAAATGGCAAAATGCCGACTTAAGTACAAAAAGAGTGACTCTTCTCACTGTCTATGATTTGAACCATTCCTGTGACATTAGTTATTGATTCCGATGCTTCACTTCAGGTTTACTGTATCCCTCTGACCTCTTTATTGACGATGAAACACAGAAATTGCATCTTAATTAAATACAAAAGGCACAATGCCGACTTAAGTACAAGAAGACTGAGTCGTCTTACTGTCAATGTTTTCTACCATTCCGGTGACATTAGTTATAGATTCCGATGATTCACTTCAGGTAACTGTATCCAGATGACCTTCTTATTGACGATGAAACACAGAAATTGCATCGTAATTATATACAAAAGGCACTATGCCGACTGAAGTACAAGAAGACTAACTCTTCTTACTGTCTATGTTTTGAACCATTCCTGTGACACTAGATATAGATTCCGATGCTTCACTTCGGGTTTACTGTATCCCTCTGACCTTCTTATTGACGATGACACACAGAAATAGCATCTTAATTAAATACAAAAGGCTAATGCCGACTTCAGTACAAGAACACTAACTCATCTTACTGTCAATGGTTTGAACCATTCCTGTTACACTAGTTATAGATTCCGATACTTCACTTCTGGTTTACTGTATCCCTGTGACCTTCTTATTGACGATGAAACACAGAAATTGCATCGGAATTAAAAAAAAAGGCACAATGCCGACTTAAGTACAAGAAGACTGAGTCGTCTTACTGTCAATGTTTTCTACCATTCCGGTGACATTAGTTATAGATTCCGATGATTCACTTCAGGTAACTATATCCAGATGACCTTCTTATTGACGATGAAACACAGAAATTGCATCGTAATTATATACAAAAGGCACTATGCCGACTTAAGTACAAGAAGACTAACTCTTCTTACTGTCTATGTTTTGAACCATTCCTGTGACACTAGATATAGATTCCGATGCTTCACTTCGGGTTTACTGTATCCCTCTGACCTTCTTATTGACGATGACACACAGATATAGCATCTTAATTAAATACAAAAGGCTAATGCCGACTTCAGTACAAGAACACTAACTCATCTTACTGTCAATGGTTTGAACCATTCCTGTTACACTAGTTATAGATTCCGATACTTCACTTCTGGTTTACTGTATCCCTGTGACCTTCTTATTGACGATGAAACACATAAATTGCATCGGAATTTAAAAAAAAGGCACAATGCCGACTTAAGTACAAGAAGACTGAGTCGTCTTACTGTCAATGTTTTCTACCATTCCGGTGACATTAGTTATAGATTCCGATGATTCACTTCAGGTAACTATATCCAGATGACCTTCTTATTGACGATGAAACACAGAAATTGCATCGTAATTATATACAAAAGGCACTATGCCGACTTAAGTACAAGAAGACTAACTCTTCTTACTGTCTATGTTTTGAACCATTCCTGTGACACTAGATATAGATTCCGATGCTTCACTTCGGGTTTACTGTATCCCTCTGACCTTCTTATTGACGATGACACACAGAAATAGCATCTTAATTAAATACAAAAGGCTAATGCCGACTTCAGTACAAGAACACTAACTCATCTTACTGTCAATGGTTTGAACCATTCCTGTTACACTAGTTATAGATTCCGATACTTCACTTCTGGTTTACTGTATCCCTGTGACCTTCTTATTGACGATGAAACACAGAAATTGCATCGGAATTAAAAAAAAAAGGCACAATGCCGACTTATGTACAAGAAAACTGACTCTTCTTACTGTCTATGTTTTGAACCATTCCTGTGACACTAGTTATAGATTCCGATGCTTAACTTCAGGTTTACTGTATCCCTCTGACCTTCTTATTGACGATGAAACACGTAAATTGCATCGGAATTAAATACAAAAGACACAATGCCGACTTAAGTACAACAAGAATGGGTCTTCTTAGTGTCTATGCTTTGGACCATTCCTGTGACACTAGTTATAGATTCCGATGCTTGACTTCAGGTTTACTGTATCCCTCTGAACTTCTTAATGACGAAGAAACACAGATATTGCATCGGAATTAAATGCAATAGGCACAATGCCGACTTAAGTACAAGAAGACTGTCCCTTCTTACTGTCTATGTTTTGAACCATTCCTGTGACACTAGTTATAGATTCTGATGCTTCACTTCGGGTTTACTGTATCCCTCTGACCTTTTAATTGACGATGAAACACAGAAATTACATCGGAATTTAATACAAAAGGCACAATGCCGACTCAAGTACAAGAGGAATGCTTCTTCTTACTGTCTATGTTTTGAACCATTTCTGTGACACTAGTTATAGATAACGATGCTTCCCTTCAGGATTACTGTATCCCTCTGACCTTCTTATTGACGAAGAAACACAGATATTGCATAGGAATTAAATACAATAGGCACAATGCCGACTTAAGTACAAGAAGACTGTCCCTTCTTACTGTCTAAGTTTTGAACCATTCCTGTGACACTAGTTATAGATACCGATGCTTCACTTTAGGTTTACTGTATCCCTGTGAGCTTCTTATTGACGATGAAACACAGAAAATTCATCGGAATTAAATACAAAAGGCACAATGCCGACTCAAGTACAAGAAGACTGGCTCTTCTTACTGTCTATGTTTTGAGCCATTCCTGTGACACTAGTTATAGATACCGATGCTTCACTTTAGGTTTACTGTATCCCTCTGACCTTCGTATTGACGATGAAACACAGAAATTGCATCGGAATTAAATACAAATGGCACAATGCCGACTTAAGAACAAAAAGAGTGACTCTTCTTACTGTCTATGTTTTGAACCACTCCTGTGACACTAGTTATAGATTCCGATGCTTCACTTCAGGTTTACTGTATCCCTGTGAGCTTCTTATTGACGATGAAACACAGAAAATTCATCGGAATTAAATACAAAAAGCACAATGCCGACTCAAGTACAAGAAGACTGGCTCTTCTTACTGTCTATGTTTTGAGCCATTCCTGTGACACTAGTTATAGATTCCGATGCTTCACTTCAGGTTTACTGTATCCAGCTGACCTTCTTATTGACGATGAAGCACAGAAATTGCATCGGAATTAAATACAAAAGGCAAAATGCCGACTTAAGTACAAGAAGACTGACTCCTCTTACTGTCTATGATTTGAACCATTCCTGTGACACTAGTTATAGGTTCCCATGCTTCACTTCAGTTTTACTGTATCCCTGTGACCTTCTTATTGACGATGAAACACAGAAATTGCATTGGAATTAAATACAAAAGGCACAATGCCGACTTAAGTACAAGAAGACTGACTCTTCCTACTGTCTATGTTTTGAACCATTCCTGTGACACTAGTTATAGATTCCGATGCTTCACTTCAGGTTTACTGTATCCCTTTCACCTTCCTATTGACGATGAAGCACAGAAATTGCATCTTAATTAAATACAAATGGCACAATGCCGACTTAAGTACAAAATAACTGTCTCTTCCTACTGACTATGTTTTGAACCATTCCTGTGACACTAGTTATAGATTCCGATGCTTCACTTCAGGTTTACTGTATCCATTGACTGTATCTAATTGACGATGAAGCATAGAAATTGCATCGGAACTAAATACAAAAGGCAAAATGCCGACTTAAGTACAAGAAGACTGACTCTTCTTACTGTCTATGATTTGAACCATTCCTGTGACACTAGTTATAGGTTCCCATGCTTCACTTCAGTTTTTCTGTATCCCTCTGACCTTCTTATTGACGATGAAACACAGAAATTGCATCTTAATTAAATACAAAGGGCACAATGCCGACTTAAGTACAAGAAGACTGACTCTTCTTATTGTCAATGCTTTCTACCATTCCGGTGACATTAGTTATAGATTCCGATGATTCACTTGAGGGTTACTGTATCCCTCTGACCTTCTTATTGACGATGAAACACAGAAATAGCATCTTAATTAAATACAAAAGGCACAATGTAGACTTCAGCACAAGAACACTAACTCATCTGACAGTCAATGGTTTGAACCATTCCTGTTACACTAGTTATAGATTCCGATGCTTCACTTCAGTTTTTCTGTATAACTCTGACCTTCTTAATGACGAAGAAACACAGATATTGCATCGGGATTAAATACAAAAGGCACAATGCCGACTTCAGTACAAGAAGACTGACCCTTCTTACTGTCTATGTTTTGAACTATTCCTGTGACACTAGTTATAGATTCCGATGCTTCACTTCAGGTTTACTGTATCCCTCTGACCTTCTTATTGACGATGAAACACAGAAATTGCATCGGAATTTAATACAAAAGGCACAATGCCGACTCAAGTACAAGAAGACTGGCTCTTCTTACTCTCTATGTTTTGAACCATTTCTGTGACACTAGTTATAGATTCTGATGCATCCCTTCAGGATTACTATATCCCCCTGACCTTCTTATTGACGAAGAAACACAGATATTGCATCGGAATTAAATACAAAAAGCGCAATGCCGACTTAAGTACAAGAAGACTGACCCTTCTTACTGTCTAAGTTTTGAACCATTCCTGTGACACTAGTTATAGATACCGATGCTTCACTTCAGGTTTACTGTATCCCTCTGACCTTCGTATTGACGATGAAACACAGAAATTGCATCGGAATTAAATACAAAAGGCACAATGCCATCTTAAGTACAAAAAGACTGACTCTTCTTACTGTCTATTTTTCGAACCCTTCCTGTGACACTAGTTATAGATTCCGATGCTTGACTTTAGGTTTACTGATTCCCTCTGACCTTCTTATAGACAAAGAAACACATAAATTGCATCGGAATTAAATACAAAAGGCACAATGCCGACTCAAGTACAAGAAGACTGGCTCTTCTTACTGTCTATGATTTAAACCATTTCTGTTACACTAGTTATAGATTCCGAAGCTTCACTTAAGGTTTACTGTATCCCTCTGACCTTCTTATTGACGTAGAAACACAGATATTGCATCGGAATTAAATACAAAAGGCACAATGCCGACTGAAGTACAAGAAGACTGACCCATCCCACTGTCTTTGTTTTGAACCATTCCTGTGACACTAGTTATAGATTCCGATGCTTCACTTCAGGTTCACTGTATCCCTCTGACCTTCGTATTGACGATGAAACACAGAAATTGCATCGGTATTAAATACAAATGCAAAATGCCGACTTAAGTACAAAAAGAGTGACTCTTCTCACTGTCTATGATTTGAACCATTCCTGTGACATTAGTTATAGATTCCGATGCTTCACTTCAGGTTTACTGTATCCCTCTGACCTCTTTATTGACGATGAGACACAGAAATTGCATCTTAATTAAATACAAAAGGCACAATGCCGACTTAAGTACAAGAAGACTGAGTCTTCTTACTGTCAACGATTTCTACCATTCCGGTGACATTAGTTATAGATTCCGATGATTCACTTCAGGTAACTGTATCCAGATGACCTTCTTATTGACGATGAAACACAGAAATTGCATCGTAATTATATACAAAAGGCACTATGCCGACTTAAGTACAAGAAGACTAACTCTTCTTACTGTCTATGTTTTGAACCATTCCTGTGACACTAGTTATGGATTCCGATGCTTCACTTCAGGTTTACTGTATCCCTCTGCCCTCTTATTGACGATGACACACAGAAATAGCATCTTAATTAAATACAAAAGGCTAATGCCGACTTCAGTACAAGAACACTAACTCATCTTACTGTCAATGGTTTGAACCATTCCTGTTACACTAGTTATAGATTCCGATACTTCACTTCTGGTTTACTGTATCCCTGTGACCTTCTTATTGACGATGAAACACAGAAATTGCATCGGAATTAAATACAAAAGGCACAATGCCGACTTATGTACAAGAAAACTGACTCTTCTTACTGTCTATGTTTTGAACCATTCCTGTGACACTAGTTATAGATTCCGATGCTTAACTTCAGGTTTACTGTATCCCTCTGAACTTCTTAATGACGAAGAAACACAGATATTGCATCGGAATTAAATACAATAGGCACAATGCCGACTTAAGTACAAGAAGACTGTCCCTTCTTACTGTCTATGTTTTGAACCATTCCTGTGACACTAGTTATAGATTCTGATGCTTCACTTCGGGTTTACTGTATCCCTCTGACCTTTTTATTGACGATGAAACACAGAAATTACATCGGAATTTAATACAAAAGGCACAATGCCGACTCAAGTACAAGAGGAATGCTTCTTCTTACTGTCTATGTTTTGAACCATTTCTGTGACACTAGTTATAGATTACGATGCTTCCCTTCAGGATTACTGTATCCCTCTGACCTTCTTATTGACGAAGAAACACAGATATTGCATAGGAATTAAATACAATAGGCACAATGTCGACTTAAGTACAAGAAGACTGTCCCTTCTTACTGTCTAAGTTTTGAACCATTCCTGTGACACTAGTTATAGATACCGATGCTTCACTTTAGGTTTACTGTATCCCTGTGAGCTTCTTATTGACGATGAAACACAGAAAATTCATCGGAAATAAATACAAAAGGCACAATGCCGACTCAAGTACAAGAAGACTGAGTCTTCTTACTGTCAATGTTTTGTAATATTCCGGTGACATTAGTTATAGATTCCGATGATTCACTTCAGGTAACTGTATCCAGATGACCTTCTTATTGACGATGAAACACAGAAATTGCGTCGTAATTATATACAAAAAGCACTATGCCGACTTAAGTACAAGAAGACTAACTCTTCTTACTGTCTATGTTTTGAACCATTCCTGTGACACTAGTTACTAAATTCCGATGCTTCACTTCAGGTTTACTGTATCCCTCTGACCTTCTTATTGACGATGACACACAGAAATAGCATCTTAATTAAATACAAAAGGCTAACGCCGACTTCACTACAAGAACACTAACTCATCTTACTGTCAATGGTTTGAACCATTCCTGTTACACTAGTTATAGATTCCGATACTTCACTCCTGGTTTACTGTATCCCTGTGACCTTCTTATTGACGATGAAACACAGAAATTGCATCGGAATTAAATACAAAAGGCACAATGCCGACTTATGTACAAGAAAACTGACTCTTCTTACTGTCTATGTTTTGAACCATTCCTGTGACACTAGTTATAGATTCCGATGCTTAACTTCAGGTTTACTGTATCCCTCTGACCTTCTTATTGACGATGAAAACGTACATTGCATCGGAATTAAATACGAAAGACACAATGCCGACTTAAGTACAAGAAGAAAGGGTCTTCTTAGTGTCTATGCTTTGAACCATTCCTGTGACACTAGTTATAGATTCCGATGCTTCACTTCAGGTTTACTGTATCCCTCTGAACTTCTTAATGACGAAGAAACACAGATATTGCATCGGAATTAAATACAATAGGCACAATGCCGACTTAAGTACAAGAAGACTGTCCCTTCTTACTGTCTAAGTTTTGAACCATTCCTGTGACACTAGTTATAGATTCTGATGCTTCACTTCGGGTTTACTGTATCACTCTGACCGTTTTATTGACGATGAAACACAGAAATTACATCGGAATTTAATAGAAAAGGCACAATGCCGACTCAAGTACAAGAGGAATGCTTCTTCTTACTGTCTATGTTTTGAACCATTTCTGTGACACTAGTTATAGATTACGATGCTTCCCTTCAGGATTACTGTATCCCTCTGACCTTCTTATTGACGAAGAAACACAGATATTGCATAGGAATTAAATACAATAGGCACAATGCCGACTTAAGTACAAGAAGACTGTCCCTTCTTACTGTCTAAGTTTTGAACCATTCCTGTGACACTAGTTATAGATACCGATGCTTCACTTTAGGTTTACTGTATCCCTGTGAGCTTCTTATTGACGATGAAACACAGAAAATTCATCGGAATTAAATACAAAAGGCACAATGCCGACTCAAGTACAAGAAGACTGGCTCTTCTTACTGTCTATGTTTTGAGCCATTCCTGTGACACTAGTTATAGATACCGATGCTTCACTTTAGGTTTACTGTATCCCTCTGACCTTCGTATTGACGATGAAACACAGAAATTGCATCGGAATTAAGTACAAATGGCACAATGCCGACTTAAGAACAAAAAGAGTGACTCTTCTTACTGTCTATGTTTTGAACCACTCCTGTGACACTAGTTATAGATTCCGATGCTTCACTTCAGGTTTACTGTATCCCTGTGAGCTTCTTATTGACGATGAAACACAGAAAATTCATCGGAATTAAATACAAAAAGCACAATGCCGACTCAAGTACAAGAAGACTGGCTCTTCTTACTGTCTATGTTTTGAGCCATTCCTGTGACACTAGTTATAGATTCCGATGCTTCACTTCAGGTTTACTGTATCCAGCTGACCTTCTTATTGACGATGAAGCACAGAAATTGCATCGGAATTAAATACAAAAGGCAAAATGCCGACTTAAGTACAAGAAGACTGACTCTTCTTACTGTCTATGATTTGAACCATTCCTGTGACACTAGTTATAGGTTCCCATGCTTCACTTCAGTTTTACTGTATCCCTGTGACCTTCTTATTGACGATGAAACACAGAGATTGCATTGGAATTAAATACAAAAGGCACAATGCCGACTTAAGTACAAGAAGACTGACTCTTCCTACTGTCTATGTTTTGAACCATTCCTGTGACACTAGTTATAGATTCCGATGCTTCACTTCAGGTTTACTGTATCCCTTTCACCTTCCTATTGACGATGAAGCACAGAAATTGCATCTTAATTAAATACAAACGGCACAATGCCGACTTAAGTACAAAATAACTGTCTCTTCCTACTGACTATGTTTTGAACCATTCCTGTGACACTAGTTATAGATTCCGATGCTTCACTTCAGGTTTACTGTATCCAGCTGACCTTCTAATTGACGATGAAGCACAGAAATTGCATCGGAATTAAATACAAAAGGCAAAATGCCGACTTAAGTACAATAAGACTGACTCTTCTTACTGTCTATGATTTGAACCATTCCTGTGACACTAGTTATAGGTTCCCATGCTTCACTTCAGTTTTTCTGTATCCCTCTGACCTTCTTATTGACGATGAAACACAGAAATTGCATCTTAATTAAATACAAATGGCACAATGCCGACTTAAGTACAAGAAGACTGACTCTTCTTATTGTCAATGTTTTCTACCATTCCGGTGACATTAGTTATAGATTCCGATGATTCACTTGAGGGTTACTGTATCCCTCTGACCTTCTTATTGACGATGAAACACAGAAATAGCATCTTAATTAAATACAAAAGGCACAATGTAGACTTCAGCACAAGAACACTAACTCATCTGACAGTCAATGGTTTGAAACATTCCTGTTACGCTAGTTATAGATTCCGATGCTTCACTTCAGTTTTACTGTATAACTCTGACCTTCTTAATGACGAAGAAACACAGATATTGCATCGGGATTAAATACAAAAGGCACAATGCCGACTTCAGTACAAGGAGACTGAACCTTCTTACTGTCTATGTTTTCAACCATTCCTGTGACACTAGTTATAGATTCCGATGCTTCACTTCACGTTTACTGTATCCCTCTGACCTTCTTATTGACGATGAAACACAGAAATTGCATCGGAATTTAATGCAAAAGGCACAATGCCGACTCAAGTACAAGAAGACTGGCTCTTCTTACTGTCTATGTTTTGAACCATTTCTGTGACACTAGTTATAGATTCCGATGCATCCCTTCAGGATTACTATATCCCTCTGACCTTCTTATTGACGAAGAAACACAGATATTGCATCGGAATTAAATACTAAAGGAACAATGCCGACTTAAGTACAAGAAGAATGGGTCTTCTTAGTGTCTATATTTTGAACCATTCCTGTGACACTAGTTATAGATTCCGATGCTTCACTTCAGGTTTACTGTATCCCTCTGACTTCTTATTGACGATGAAACACAGAAATTGCATCCTAATTAAATACAAAAGGCACAATGCCGACTCAAGTACAAGAAGATTGGCTCTTCTTACTGTCTATGTTTTGAACCATTCCTGTGGCGCTAGTTATAGATTCCGATGCTTGACTTTAGGTTTACTGAATCCCTCTGACCTTCTTATAGACAAAGAAACACATAAATTGCATCTGAATTAAATACAAAAGGCACAATGCCGATTCAAGTACACGAAGACTGGCTCTTCTTACTGTCTATGATTTAAACCATTTCTGTGACACTAGTTATAGATTCCGAAGCTTCACTTAAGGTTTACTGAATCCCTCTGACCTTCTTATTGACGTAGAAACACAGATATTGCATCGGAATTAAATACAAAAGGCACAATGCCGACTGAAGTACAAGAAGACTGACCCATCCCACTGTCTTTGTTTTGAACCATTCCTGTGACACTAGTTATAGATTCCGATGCTTCACTTCAGGTTCACTGTATCCCTCTGACCTTCGTATTGACGATGAAACACAGAAATTGCATCGGAATTAAATACAAATGGCAAAATGCCGACGTAAGTACAAAAAGAGTGACTCTTCTCACTGTCTATGATTTGAACCATTCCTGTGACATTAGTTATAGATTCCGATGCTTCACTTCAGGTTTACTGTATCCCTCTGACCTCTTTATTGACGATGAAACACAGAAATTGCATCTTAATTAAATACAAAAGGCACAATGCCGACTTAAGTACAAGAAGACTGAGTCTCCTTACTGTCAATGTTTTCTACCATTCCGGTGACATTAGTTATAGATTCCGTTGATTCACTTCAGGTAACTGTATCCAGATGAGCTTCTTATTGACGATGAAACACAGAAATTGCATAGTAATTATATACAAAAGGCACTATGCCGACTTAAGTACAAGAAGACTAACTCTTCTTACTGTCTATGTTTTGAACCATTCCTGTTACACTAGTTATAGATTCCGATACTTCACTTCTGGTTTACTGTATCCCTGTGACCTTCTTATTGACGATGAAACACAGAAATTGCATCGGAATTAAATACAAAAGGCACAATGCCGACTTATGTACAAGAAAACTGACTCTTCTTACTGTCTATGTTTTGAACCATTCCTGTGACACTAGTTATAGATTCCGATGCTTAACTTCAGGTTTACTGTATCCCTCTGACCTTCTTATTGACGATGAAACACGTAAATTGCATCGGAATTAAATACAAAAGGCACAATGCCGACTTAAGGACAAGAAGAATGGGTCTTCTTAGTGTCTATGCTTTGAACCATTCCTGTGACAATAGTTATAGATTCCGATGCTTCACTTCAGGTTTACTGTATCCCTCTGAACTTCTTAATGACGAAGAAGCACAGATATTGCATCGGAATTAAATACAATAGGCACAATGCCGACTTAAGTACAAGAAGACTGTCCCTTCTTACTGTCTATGTTTTGAACCATTCCTGTGACACTAGTTATAGATTCTGATGCTTCACTTCGGGTTTACTGTATCCCTCTGACCTTTTTATTGACGATGAAACACAGAAATTACATCGGAATTTAATACAAAAGGCACAATGCCGACTCAAGTACAAGAGGAATGCTTCTTCTTACTGTCTATGTTTTGAACCATTTCTGTGACACTAGTTATAGATTACGATGCTTCCCTTCAGGATAACTGTATCCCTCTGACCTTCTTATTGACGAAGAAACACAGATATTGCATAGGAATTAAATACAATAGGCACAATGCCGACTTAAGTACAAGAAGACTGTCCCTTCTTACTGTCTAAGTTTTGAACCATTCCTGTGACACTAGTTATAGATACCGATGCTTCACTTTAGGTTTACTGTATCCCTGAGAGCTTCTTATTGACGATGAAACACTGAAAATTCATCGGAATTAAATACAAAAGGCACAATGCCGACTCAAGTACAAGAAGACTGGCTCTTCTTACTGTCTATGTTTTGAGCCATTCCTGTGACACTAGTTATAGATACCGATGCTTCACTTTAGGTTTACTGTATCCCTCTGACCTTCGTATTGACGATGAAACACAGAAATTGCATCGGAATTAAATACAAATGGCACAATGCCGTCTTAAGTACAAAAAGACTGACTCCTCTTACTGTCTATGTTTTGAACCATTCCTGTGACACTAGTTATAGATTCCGATGCTTGACTTTAGGTTTACTGAATCCCTCTGACCTTCTTATAGACAAAGAAACACATAAATTGCATCGGAATTAAATACAAAAGGCACAATGCCGACTCAAGTACAAGAAGACTGGCTCTTCTTACTGTCTATGATTTAAACCATTTCTGTGACACTAGTTATAGATTCCGATGCTTCACTTCAAGTTTACTGTATCCCTCTGACCTTCTTATTGACGAAGAAACACAGATATTGCATAGGAATTAAATACAATAGGCACAATGCCGACTTAAGTACAAGAAGACTGTCCCTTCTTACTGTCTAAGTTTGAACCATTCCTGTGACACTAGTTATAGATACCGATGCTTCACTTTAGGTTTACTGTATCCCTCTGACCTTCGTATTGACGATGAAACACAGAAATTGCATCGGAATTAAATAGAAATGGCACAATGCCGACTTAAGAACAAAAAGAGTGACTCTTCTCACTGTCTATGATTTGAACCATTCCTGTGACATTAGTTATAGATTCCGATGCTTCACTTCAGGTTTACTGTATCCCTCTGACCTCTTTATTGACGATGAAACACAGAAATTGCATCTTAATTAAATACAAAAGGCACAATGCCGACTTAAGTACAAGAAGACTGAGTCTTCTTACTGTCAATGTTTTCTACCATTCCAGTGTCATTAGTTATAGATTCCGTTGATTCACTTATGGTAACTGTATCCAAATGACCTTCTTATTGACGATGAAACACAGAAATTGCATCGTAATTATATACAAAAGGCACTATGCCGACTTAAGTACAAGAAGACTAACTCTTCTTACTGTCTATGTTTTGAACCATTCCTGTGACACTAGTTATAGATTCCGAAGCTTCAGTTCAGGTTTACTGTATCCCTCTGACCTTCTTATTGACGATGACACACAGAAATAGCATCTTAATTTAATACAAAAGGCTAATGCCGACTTCAGTACAAGAACACTAACTCATCTTACTGTCAATGGTTTGAACCATTCCTGTTACACTAGTTATAGATTCCGATACTTCACTTCTGGTTTACTGTATCCCTGTGACCTTCTTATTGACGATGAAACACAGAAATTGCATCGGAATTAAATACAAAAGGCACAATGCCGACTTATGTACAAGAAAACTGACTCGTCTTACTGTCTATGTTTTGAACCATTCCTGTGACACTAGTTATAGATTCCGATGCTTAACTTCAGGTTTACTGTATCCCTCTGACCTTCTTATTGACGATGAAACACGTAAATTGCATCGGAATTAAATACAAAAGGCACAATGCCGGCTTAAGTACAAGAAGAATGGGTCTTCTTAGTGTCTATGCTTTGAACCATTCCTGTGACACTAGTTATAGATTCCGATGCTTCACTTCAGGTTTACTGTATCCCTCTGAACTTCTTAATGACGAAGAAGCACAGATATTGCATCGGAATTAAATACAATAGGCACAATGCCGACTTAAGTACAAGAAGACTGTCCCTTCTTACTGTCTAAGTTTTGAACCATTCCTGTGACACTAGTTATAGATACCGATGCTTCACTTTAGGTTTACTGTATCCCTGAGAGCTTCTTATTGACGATGAAACACTGAAAATTCATCGGAATTAAATACAAAAGGCACAATGCCGACTCAAGTACAAGAAGACTGGCTCTTCTTACTGTCTATGTTTTGAGCCATTCCTGTGACACTAGTTATAGATACCGATGCTTCACTTTAGGTTTACTGTATCCCTCTGACCTTCGTATAGACGATGAAACACAGAAATTGCATCGGAATTAAATACAAATGGCACAATACCGTCTTAAGTACAAAAAGACTGACTCCTCTTACTGTCTATGTTTTGAACCATTCCTGTGACACTAGTTATAGATTCCGATGCTTGACTTTAGGTTTACTGAATCCCTCTGACCTTCTTATAGACAAAGAAACACATAAATTGCATCGGAATTAAATACAAAAGGCACAATGCCGACTCAAGTACAAGAAGACTGGCTCTTCTTACTGTCTATGATTTAAACCATTTCTGTGACACTAGTTATAGATTCCGATGCTTCACCTCAGGTTTACTGTATCCCTCTGACCTTCTTATTGACGAAGAAACACAGATATTGCATAGGAATTAAATACAATAGGCACAATGCCGACTTAAGTACAAGAAGACTGTCCCTTCTTACTGTCTAAGTTTGAACCATTCCTGTGACACTAGTTATAGATACCGATGCTTCACTTTAGGTTTACTGTATCCCTCTGGCCTTCGTATTGACGATGAAACACAGAAATTGCATCGGAATTAAATAGAAATGGCACAATGCCGACTTAAGAACAAAAAGAGTGACTCTTCTTACTGTCTATGTTTTGATCCACTCCTGTGACACTAGTTATAGATTCCGATGCTTCACTTCAGGTTTACTGTATCCCTGTGAGCTTCTTATTGACGATGAAACACAGAAAATTCATCGGAATTAAATACAAAAGGCACAATGCCGACTCAAGTATAAGAAGACTGGCTCTTCTTACTGTCTATGTTTTGAGCCATTCCTGTGACACTAGTTATAGATTCCGATGCTTCACTTCAGGTTTACTGTATCCAGCTGACCTTCTTATTGACGATGAAACACAGAAATTGCATCGGAATTTAATGCAAAAGGCACAATGCCGACTCAAGTACAAGAAGACTGGCTCTTCTTACTGTCTATGTTTTGAACCATTTCTGTGACACTAGTTATAGGTTCCCATGCTTCACTTCAGTTTTACTGTATCCCTGTGACCTTCTTATTGACGATGAAACACAGAGATTGCATTGGAATTAAATACAAAAGGCACAATGCCGACTTAAGTACAAGAAGACTGACTCTTCCTACTGTCTATGTTTTGAACCATTCCTGTGACACTAGTTATAGATTCCGATGCTTCACTTCAGGTTTACTGTATCCCTTTCACCTTCCTATTGACGATGAAGCACAGAAATTGCATCTTAATTAAATACAAACGGCACAATGCCGACTTAAGTACAAAATAACTGTCTCTTCCTACTGACTATGTTTTGAACCATTCCTGTGACACTAGTTATAGATTCCGATGCTTCACTTCAGGTTTACTGTATCCAGCTGACCTTCTAATTGACGATGAAGCACAGAAATTGCATCGGAATTAAATACAAAAGGCAAAATGCCGACTTAAGTACAATAAGACTGACTCTTCTTACTGTCTATGATTTGAACCATTCCTGTGACACTAGTTATAGGTTCCCATGCTTCACTTCAGTTTTTCTGTATCCCTCTGACCTTCTTATTGACGATGAAACACAGAAATTGCATCTTAATTAAATACAAATGGCTCAATGCCGACTTAAGTACAAGAAGACTGACTCTTCTTATTGTCAATGTTTTCTACCATTCCGGTGACATTAGTTATAGATTCCGATGATTCACTTGAGGGTTACTGTATCCCTCTGACCTTCTTATTGACGATGAAACACAGAAATAGCATCTTAATTAAATACAAAAGGCACAATGTAGACTTCAGCACAAGAACACTAACTCATCTGACAGTCAATGGTTTGAAACATTCCTGTTACGCTAGTTATAGATTCCGATGCTTCACTTCAGTTTTACTGTATAACTCTGACCTTCTTAATGATGAAGAAACACAGATATTGCATCGGGATTAAATACAAAAGGCACAATGCCGACTTCAGTACAAGGAGACTGAACCTTCTTACTGTCTATGTTTTCAACCATTCCTGTGACACTAGTTATAGATTCCGATGCTTCACTTCACGTTTACTGTATCCCTCTGACCTTCTTATTGACGATGAAACACAGAAATTGCATCGGAATTTAATGCAAAAGGCACAATGCCGACTCAAGTACAAGAAGACTGGCTCTTCTTACTGTCTATGTTTTGAACCATTTCTGTGACACTAGTTATAGATTCCGATGCATCCCTTCAGGATTACTATATCCCTCTGACCTTCTTATTGACGAAGAAACACAGATATTGCATCGGAATTAAATACTAAAGGAACAATGCCGACTTAAGTACAAGAAGAATGGGTCTTCTTAGTGTCTATATTTTGAACCATTCCTGTGACACTAGTTATAGATTCCGATGCTTCACTTCAGGTTTACTGTATCCCTCTGACTTCTTATTGACGATGAAACACAGAAATTGCATCCTAATTAAATACAAAAGGCACAATGCCGACTCAAGTACAAGAAGATTGGCTCTTCTTACTGTCTATGTTTTGAACCATTCCTGTGGCGCTAGTTATAGATTCCGATGCTTGACTTTAGGTTTACTGAATCCCTCTGACCTTCTTATAGACAAAGAAACACATAAATTGCATCTGAATTAAATACAAAAGGCACAATGCCGATTCAAGTACACGAAGACTGGCTCTTCTTACTGTCTATGATTTAAACCATTTCTGTGACACTAGTTATAGATTCCGAAGCTTCACTTAAGGTTTACTGAATCCCTCTGACCTTCTTATTGACGTAGAAACACAGATATTGCATCGGAATTAAATAAAAAGGCACAATGCCGACTGAAGTACAAGAAGACTGACCCATCCCACTGTCTTTGTTTTGAACCATTCCTGTGACACTAGTTATAGATTCCGATGCTTCACTTCAGGTTCACTGTATCCCTCTGACCTTCGTATTGACGATGAAACACAGAAATTGCATCGGAATTAAATACAAATGGCAAAATGCCGACGTAAGTACAAAAAGAGTGACTCTTCTCACTGTCTATGATTTGAACCATTCCTGTGACATTAGTTATAGATTCCGATGCTTCACTTCAGGTTTACTGTATCCCTCTGACCTCTTTATTGACGATGAAACACAGAAATTGCATCTTAATTAAATACAAAAGGCACAATGCCGACTTAAGTACAAGAAGACTGAGTCTCCTTACTGTCAATGTTTTCTACCATTCCGGTGACATTAGTTATAGATTCCGTTGATTCACTTCAGGTAACTGTATCCAGATGAGCTTCTTATTGACGATGAAACACAGAAATTGCATCGTAATTATATACAAAAGGCACTATGCCGACTTAAGTACAAGAAGACTAACTCTTCTTACTGTCTATGTTTTGAACCATTCCTGATACACTAGTTATAGATTCCGATACTTCACTTCTGGTTTACTCTATCCCTGTGACCTTCTTATTGACGATGAAACACAGAAATTGCATCGGAATTAAATACAAAAGGCACAATGCCGACTTATGTACAAGAAAACTGACTCTTCTTACTGTCTATGTTTTGAACCATTCCTGTGACACTAGTTATAGATTCCGATGCTTAACTTCAGGTTTACTGTATCCCTCTGACCTTCTTATTGACGATGAAACACGTAAATTGCATCGGAATTAAATACAAAAGGCACAATGCCGACTTAAGTACAAGAAGAATGGGTCTTCTTAGTGTCTATGCTTTGAACCATTCCTGTGACACTAGTTATAGATTCCGATGCTTCACTTCAGGTTTACTGTATCCCTCTGAACTTCTTAATGACGAAGAAGCACAGATATTGCATCGGAATTAAATACAATAGGCACAATGCCGACTTAAGTACAAGAAGACTGTCCCTTCTTACTGTCTATGTTTTGAACCATTCCTGTGACACTAGTTATAGATTCTGATGCTTCACTTCGGGTTTACTGTATCCCTCTGACCTTTTTATTGACGATGAAACACAGAAATTACATCGGAATTTAATACAAAAGGCACAATGCCGACTCAAGTACAAGAGGAATGCTTCTTCTTACTGTCTATGTTTTGAACCATTTCTGTGACACTAGTTATAGATTACGATGCTTCCCTTCAGGATAACTGTATCCCTCTGACCTTCTTATTGACGAAGAAACACAGATATTGCATAGGAATTAAATACAGTAGGCACAATGCCGACTTAAGTACAAGAAGACTGTCCCTTCTTACTGTCTAAGTTTTGAACCATTCCTGTGACACTAGTTATAGATACCGATGCTTCACTTTAGGTTTACTGTATCCCTGAGAGCTTCTTATTGACGATGAAACACTGAAAATTCATCGGAATTAAATACAAAAGGCACAATGCCGACTCAAGTACAAGAAGACTGGCTCTTCTTACTGTCTATGTTTTGAGCCATTCCTGTGACACTAGTTATAGATACCGATGCTTCACTTTAGGTTTACTGTATCCCTCTGACCTTCGTATTGACGATGAAACACAGAAATTGCATCGGAATTAAATACAAATGGCACAATGCCGTCTTAAGTACAAAAAGACTGACTCCTCTTACTGTCTATGTTTTGAACCATTCCTGTGACACTAGTTATAGATTCCGATGCTTGACTTTAGGTTTACTGAATCCCTCTGACCTTCTTATAGACAAAGAAACACATAAATTGCATCGGAATTAAATACAAAAGGCACAATGCCGACTCAAGTACAAGAAGACTGGCTCTTCTTACTGTCTATGATTTAAACCATTTCTGTGACACTAGTTATAGATTCCGATGCTTCACTTCAAGTTTACTGTATCCCTCTGACCTTCTTATTGACGAAGAAACACAGATATTGCATAGGAATTAAATACAATAGGCACAATGCCGACTTAAGTACAAGAAGACTGTCCCTTCTTACTGTCTAAGTTTGAACCATTCCTGTGACACTAGTTATAGATACCGATGCTTCACTTTAGGTTTACTGTATCCCTCTGACCTTCGTATTGACGATGAAACACAGAAATTGCATCGGAATTAAATAGAAATGGCACAATGCCGACTTAAGAACAAAAAGAGTGACTCTTCTCACTGTCTATGATTTGAACCATTCCTGTGACATTAGTTATAGATTCCGATGCTTCACCTCAGGTTTACTGTATCCCTCTGACCTCTTTATTGACGATGAAACACAGAAATTGCATCTTAATTAAATACAAAAGGCACAATGCCGACTTAAGTACAAGAAGACTGAGTCTTCTTACTGTCAATGTTTTCTACCATTCCAGTGTCATTAGTTATAGATTCCGTTGATTCACTTATGGTAACTGTATCCAAATGACCTTCTTATTGACGATGAAACACAGAAATTGCATCGTAATTATATACAAAAGGCACTATGCCGACTTAAGTACAAGAAGACTAACTCTTCTTACTGTCTATGTTTTGAACCATTCCTGTGACACTAGTTATAGATTCCGAAGCTTCAGTTCAGGTTTACTGTATCCCTCTGACCTTCTTATTGACGATGACACACAGAAATAGCATCTTAATTTAATACAAAAGGCTAATGCCGACTTCAGTACAAGAACACTAACTCATCTTACTGTCAATGGTTTGAACCATTCCTGTTACACTAGTTATAGATTCCGATACTTCACTTCTGGTTTACTGTATCCCTGTGACCTTCTTATTGACGATGAAATACAGAAATTGCATCGGAATTAAATACAAAAGGCACAATGCCGACTTATGTACAAGAAAACTGACTCGTCTTACTGTCTATGTTTTGAACCATTCCTGTGACACTAGTTATAGATTCCGATGCTTAACTTCAGGTTTACTGTATCCCTCTGACCTTCTTATTGACGATGAAACACGTAAATTGCATCGGAATTAAATACAAAAGGCACAATGCCGACTTAAGTACAAGAAGAATGGGTCTTCTTAGTGTCTATGCTTTGAACCATTCCTGTGACACTAGTTATAGATTCCGATGCTTCACTTCAGGTTTACTGTATCCCTCTGACTTCTTATTGACGATGAAACACAGAAATTGCATCCTAATTAAATACAAAAGGCACAATGCCGACTCAAGTACAAGAAGATTGGCTCTTCTTACTGTCTATGTATTGAACCATTCCTGTGACACTAGTTATAGATTCCGATGCTTGACTTTAGGTTTACTGAATCCCTCTGACCTTCTTATAGACAAAGAAACACATAAATTGCATCTGAATTAAATACAAAAGGCACAATGCCGACTCAAGTACACGAAGACTGGCTCTTCTTACTGTCTATGATTTAAACCATTTCTGTGACAGTAGTTAAAATTCCGAAGCTTCACTTAAGGTTTACTGAATCCCTCTGACCTTCTTATTGACGTAGAAACACAGATATTGCATCGGAATTAAATACAAAAGGCACAATGCCGACTGAAGTACAAGAAGACTGACCCATCCCACTGTCTTTGTTTTGAACCATTCCTGTGACACTAGTTATAGATTCCGATGCTTCACTTCAGGTTCACTGTATCCCTCTGACCTTCGTATTGACGATGAAACACAGAAATTGCATCGGAATTAAATACAAATGGCAAAATGCCGACTTAAGTACAAAAAGAGTGACTCTTCTCACTGTCTATGATTTGAACCATTCCTGTGACATTAGTTATAGATTCCGATGCTTCACTTCAGGTTTACTGTATCCCTCTGACCTCTTTATTGACGATGAAACACAGAAATTGCATCTTAATTAAATACAAAAGGCACAATGCCGACTTAAGTACAAGAAGACTGAGTCTTCTTACTGTCAATGTTTTCTACCATTCCGGTGACATTAGTTATAGATTCCGTTGATTCACTTATGGTAACTGTATCCAAATGACCTTCTTATTGACGATGAAACACAGAAATTGCATCGTAATTATATACAAAAGGCACTATGCCGACTTAAGTACAAGAAGACTAACTCTTCTTACTGTCTATGTTTTGAACCATTCCTGTGACACTAGTTATAGATTCCGAAGCTTCAGTTCAGGTTTACTGTATCCCTCTGACCTTCTTATTGACGATGACACACAGAAATAGCATCTTAATTAAATACAAAAGGCTAATGCCGACTTCAGTACAAGAACACTAACTCATCTTACTGTCAATGATTTGAACCATTCCTGTTACACTAGTTATAGATTCCGATACTTCACTTCTGGTTTACTGTATCCCTGTGACCTTCTTATTGACGATGAAACACAGAAATTGCATCGGAATTAAATACAAAAGGCACAATGCCGACTTATGTACAAGAAAACTGACTCGTCTTACTGTCTATGTTTTGAACCATTCCTGTGACACTAGTTATAGATTCCGATGCTTAACTTCAGGTTTACTGTATCCCTCTGACCTTCTTATTGACGATGAAACACGTAAATTGCATCGGAATTAAATACAAAAGGCACAATGCCGGCTTAAGTACAAGAAGAATGGGTCTTCTTAGTGTCTATGCTTTGAACCATTCCTGTGACACTAGTTATAGATTCCGATGCTTCACTTCAGGTTTACTGTATCCCTCTGAACTTCTTAATGACGAAGAAGCACAGATATTGCATCGGAATTAAATACAATAGGCACAATGCCGACTTAAGTACAAGAAGACTGTCCCTTCTTACTGTCTAAGTTTTGAACCATTCCTGTGACACTAGTTATAGATACCGATGCTTCACTTTAGGTTTACTGTATCCCTGAGAGCTTCTTATTGACGATGAAACACTGAAAATTCATCGGAATTAAATACAAAAGGCACAATGCCGACTCAAGTACAAGAAGACTGGCTCTTCTTACTGTCTATGTTTTGAGCCATTCCTGTGACACTAGTTATAGATACCGATGCTTCACTTTAGGTTTACTGTATCCCTCTGACCTTCGTATTGACGATGAAACACAGAAATTGCATCGGAATTAAATACAAATGGCACAATGCCGTCTTAAGTACAAAAAGACTGACTCCTCTTACTGTCTATGTTTTGAACCATTCCTGTGACACTAGTTATAGATTCCGATGCTTGACTTTAGGTTTACTGAATCCCTCTGACCTTCTTATAGACAAAGAAACACATAAATTGCATCGGAATTAAATACAAAAGGCACAATGCCGACTCAAGTACAAGAAGACTGGCTCTTCTTACTGTCTATGATTTAAACCATTTCTGTGACACTAGTTATAGATTCCGATGCTTCACCTCAGGTTTACTGTATCCCTCTGACCTTCTTATTGACGAAGAAACACAGATATTGCATAGGAATTAAATACAATAGGCACAATGCCGACTTAAGTACAAGAAGACTGTCCCTTCTTACTGTCTAAGTTTGAACCATTCCTGTGACACTAGTTATAGATACCGATGCTTCACTTTAGGTTTACTGTATCCCTCTGGCCTTCGTATTGACGATGAAACACAGAAATTGCATCGGAATTAAATAGAAATGGCACAATGCCGACTTAAGAACATAAAGAGTGACTCTTCTTACTGTCTATGTTTTGATCCACTCCTGTGACACTAGTTATAGATTCCGATGCTTCACTTCAGGTTTACTGTATCCCTGTGAGCTTCTTATTGACGATGAAACACAGAAAATTCATCGGAATTAAATACAAAAGGCACAATGCCGACTCAAGTATAAGAAGACTGGCTCTTCTTACTGTCTATGTTTTGAGCCATTCCTGTGACACTAGTTATAGATTCCGATGCTTCACTTCAGGTTTACTGTATCCAGCTGACCTTCTTATTGACGATGAAACACAGAAATTGCATCGGAATTTAATGCAAAAGGCACAATGCCGACTCAAGTACAAGAAGACTGGCTCTTCTTACTGTCTATGTTTTGAACCATTTCTGTGACACTAGTTATAGATTCCGATGCATCCCTTCAGGATTACTATATCCCTCTGACCTTCTTATTGACGAAGAAACACAGATATTGCATCGGAATTAAATACAAGAGGCACAATGCCGACTTAAGTACAAGAAGAATGGGTCTTCTTAGTGACTATATTTTGAACCATTCCTGTTACACTAGTTATAGATTCCGATGCTTCACTTCAGGTTTACTGTATCCCTCCGACTTCTTATTGACGATGAAACACAGAAATTGCATCCTAATTAAATACAAAAGGCACAATGCCGACTCAAGTACAAGAAGATTGGCTCTTCTTACTGTCTATGTTTTGAACCATTCCTGTGACACTAGTTATAGATTCCGATGCTTGACTTTAGGTTTACTGAATCCCTCTGACCTTCTTATAGACAAAGAAACACATAAATTGCATCTGAATTAAATACAAAAGGCACAATGCTGACGCAAGTACACGAAGACTGGCTCTTCTTACTGTCTATGATTTAAACCATTTCTGTGACACTAGTTAAAATTCCGAAGCTTCACTTAAGGTTTACTGAATCCCTCTGACCTTCTTATTGACGTAGAAACACAGATATTGCATCGGAATTAAATACAAAAGGCACAATGCGGACTGAAGTACAAGAAGACTGACCCATCCCACTGTCTTTGTTTTGAACCAATCCTGTGACACTAGTTATAGATTCCGATGCTTCACTTCAGGTTCACTGTATCCCTCTGACCTTCGTATTGACGATGAAACACAGAAATTGCATCGGAATTAAATACAAATGGCAAAATGCCGACTTAAGTACAAAAAGAGTGACTCTTCTCACTGTCTATGATTTGAACCATTCCTGTGACAATAGTTATAGATTCCGATGCTTCACTTCAGGTTTACTGTATCCCTCTGACCTCTTTATTGACGATGAAATACAGAAATTGCATCTTAATTAAATACAAAAGGCACAATGCCGACTTAAGTACAAGAAGACTGAGTCTTCTTACTGTCAATGTTTTCTACCATTCCGGTGACATTAGTTATAGATTCCGTTGATTCACTTCAGGTAACTGTATCCAAATGACCTTCTTATTGACGATGAAACACAGAAGTTGCATCGTAATTATATACAAAAGGCAGTATGCCGACTTAAGTACAAGAAGACTAACTCTTCTTACTGTCTATGTTTTGAACCATTCCTGTGACACTAGTTATAGATTCCGAAGCTTCAGTTCAGGTTTACTGTATCCCTCTGACCTTCTTATTGACGATGACACACAGAAATAGCATCTTAATTAAATACAAAAGGCTAATGCCGACTTCAGTACAAGAACACTAACTCATCTTACTGTCAATGGTTTGAACCATTCCTGTTACACTAGTTATAGATTCCGATACTTCACTTCTGGTTTACTGTATCCCTGTGACCTTCTTATTGACGATGAAACACAGAAATTGCATCGGAATTAAATACAAAAGGCACAATGCCGACTTATGTACAAGAAAACTGACTCGTCTTACTGTCTATGTTTTGAACCATTCCTGTGACACTAGTTATAGATTCCGATGCTTAACTTCAGGTTTACTGTATCCCTCTGACCTTCTTATTGACGATGAAACACGTAAATTGCATCGGAATTAAATACAAAAGGCACAATGCCGACTTAAGTACAAGAAGAATGGGTCTTCTTAGTGTCTATGCTTTGAACCATTCCTGTGACACTAGTTATAGATTCCGATGCTTCACTTCAGGATTACTGTATCCCTCTGACCTTCTTATTGACGAAGAAACACAGATATTGCATAGGAATTAAATACAATAGGCACAATGCCGACTTAAGTACAAGAAGACTGTCCCTTCTTACTGTCTAAGTTTTGAACCATTCCTGTGACACTAGTTATAGATACCGATGCTTCACTTTAATTTTACTGTATCCCTGAGAGCTTCTTATTGACGATGAAACACTGAAAATTCATCGGAATTAAATACAAAAGGCAGAATGCCGACTCAAGTACAAGAAGACTGGCTCTTCTTACTGTCTATGTTTTGAGCCATTCCTGTGACACTAGTTATAGATACCGATGCTTCACTTTAGGTTTGCTGTATCCCTCTGACCTTCGTATTGACGATGAAACACAGAAATTGCATCGGAAATAAATACAAATGGCACAATGCCGTCTTAAGTACAAAAAGACTGACTCCTCTTACTGTCTATGTTTTGAACCATTCCTGTGACACTAGTTATAGATTCCGATGCTTGACTTTAGGTTTACTGAATCCCTCTGACCTTCTTATAGACAAAGAAACACATAAATTGCATCGGAATTAAATACAAAAGGCACAATGCCGACTGAAGTACAAGAAGACTGACCCATCCCACTGTCTTTGTTTTGAACCATTCCTGTGACACTAGTTATAGATTCCGATGCTTCACTTCAGGTTCACTGTATCCCTCTGACCTTCGTATTGACGATGAAACACAGAAATTGCATCGGAATTAAATACAAATGGCAAAATGCCGACTTAAGTACAAAAAGAGTGACTCTTCTCACTGTCTATGATTTGAACCATTCCTGTGACATTAGTTATAGATTCCGATGCTTCACTTCAGGTTTACTGTATCCCTCTGACCTCTTTATTGACGATGAAACACAGAAATTGCATCTTAATTAAATACAAAAGGCACAATGCCGACTTAAGTACAAGAAGACTGAGTCTTCTTACTGTCAATGTTTTCTACCATTCCGGTGACATTAGTTATAGATTCCGTTGATTCACTTATGGTAACTGTATCCAAATGACCTTCTTATTGACGATGAAACACAGAAATTGCATCGTAATTATATACAAAAGGCACTATGCCGACTTAAGTACAAGAAGACTAACTCTTCTTACTGTCTATGTTTTGAACCATTCCTGTGACACTAGTTATAGATTCCGAAGCTTCAGTTCAGGTTTACTGTATCCCTCTGACCTTCTTATTGACGATGACACACAGAAATAGCATCTTAATTAAATACAAAAGGCTAATGCCGACTTCAGTACAAGAACACTAACTCATCTTACTGTCAATGATTTGAACCATTCCTGTTACACTAGTTATAGATTCCGATACTTCACTTCTGGTTTACTGTATCCCTGTGACCTTCTTATTGACGATGAAACACAGAAATTGCATCGGAATTAAATACAAAAGGCACAATGCCGACTTATGTACAAGAAAACTGACTCGTCTTACTGTCTATGTTTTGAACCATTCCTGTGACACTAGTTATAGATTCCGATGCTTAACTTCAGGTTTACTGTATCCCTCTGACCTTCTTATTGACGATGAAACACGTAAATTGCATCGGAATTAAATACAAAAGGCACAATGCCGGCTTAAGTACAAGAAGAATGGGTCTTCTTAGTGTCTATGCTTTGAACCATTCCTGTGACACTAGTTATAGATTCCGATGCTTCACTTCAGGTTTACTGTATCCCTCTGAACTTCTTAATGACGAAGAAGCACAGATATTGCATCGGAATTAAATACAATAGGCACAATGCCGACTTAAGTACAAGAAGACTGTCCCTTCTTACTGTCTATGTTTTGAACCATTCCTGTGACACTAGTTATAGATTCTGATGCTTGACTTCGGGTTTACTGTATCCCTCTGACCTTTTTATTGACGATGAAACACAGAAATTACATCGGAATTTAATACAAAAGGCACAATGCCGACTCAAGTACAAGAGGAATGCTTCTTCTTACTGTCTATGTTTTGAACCATTTCTGTGACACTAGTTATAGATTACGATGCTTCCCTTCAGGATTACTGTATCCCTCTGACCTTCTTATTGACGAAGAAACACAGATATTGCATAGGAATTAAATACAATAGGCACAATGCCGACTTAAGTACAAGAAGACTGTCCCTTCTTACTGTCTAAGTTTTGAACCATTCCTGTGACACTAGTTATAGATACCGATGCTTCACTTTAGGTTTACTGTATCCCTGAGAGCTTCTTATTGACGATGAAACACTGCAAATTCATCGGAATTAAATACAAAAGGCACAATGCCGACTCAAGTACAAGAAGACTGGCTCTTCTTACTGTCTATGTTTTGAGCCATTCCTGTGACACTAGTTATAGATACCGATGCTTCACTTTAGGTTTACTGTATCCCTCTGACCTTCGTATTGACGATGAAACACAGAAATTGCATCGGAATTAAATACAAATGGCACAATGCCGTCTTAAGTACAAAAAGACTGACTCCTCTTACTGTCTATGTTTTGAACCATTCCTGTGACACTAGTTATAGATTCCGATGCTTGACTTTTGGTTTACTGAATCCCTCTGACCTTCTTATAGACAAAGAAACACATAAATTGCATCGGAATTAAATACAAAAGGCACAATGCCGACTCAAGTACAAGAAGACTGGCTCTTCTTACTGTCTATGATTTAAACCATTTCTGTGACACTAGTTATAGATTCCGATGCTTCACCTCAGGTTTACTGTATCCCTCTGACCTCCTTATTGACGAAGAAACACAGATATTGCATAGGAATTAAATACAATAGGCACAATGCCGACTTAAGTACAATAAGACTGTCCCTTCTTACTGTCTAAGTTTGAACCATTCCTGTGACACTAGTTATAGATACCGATGCTTCACTTTAGGTTTACTGTATCCCTCTGGCCTTCGTATTGACGATGAAACACAGAAATTGCATCGGAATTAAATAGAAATGGCACAATGCCGACTTAAGAACAAAAAGAGTGACTCTTCTTACTGTCTATGTTTTGATCCACTCCTGTGACACTAGTTATAGATTCCGATGCTTCACTTCAGGTTTATTGTATCCCTGTGAGCTTCTTATTGACGATGAAACACAGAAAATTCATCGGAATTAAATACAAAAGGCACAATGCCGACTCAAGTATAAGAAGACTGGCTCTTCTTACTGTCTATGTTTTGAGCCATTCCTGTGACACTAGTTATAGATTCCGATGCTTCACTTCAGGTTTACTGTATCCAGCTGACCTTCTTATTGACGATGAAACACAGAAATTGCATCGGAATTTAATGCAAAAGGCACAATGCCGACTCAAGTACAAGAAGACTGGCTCTTCTTACTGTCTATGTTTTGAACCATTTCTGTGACACTAGTTATAGATTCCGATGCATCCCTTCAGGATTACTATATCCCTCTGACCTTCTTATTGACGAAGAAACACAGATATTGCATCGGAATTAAATACAAAATTCACAATGCCGACTTAAGTACAAGAAGAATGGGTCTTCTTAGTGTCTATATTTTGAACCATTCCTGTGACACTAGTTATAGATTCCGATGCTTCACTTCAGGTTTACTGTATCCCTCTGACTTCTTATTGACGATGAAACACAGAAATTGCATCCTAATTAAATACAAAAGGCACAATGCCGACTCAAGTACAAGAAGATTGGCTCTTCTTACTGTCTATGTTTTGAACCATTCCTGTGACACTAGTTATAGATTCCGATGCTTGACTTTAGGTTTACTGAATCCCTCTGACCTTCTTATAGACAAAGAAACACATAAATTGCATCTGAATTAAATACAAAAGGCACAATGCCGACTCAAGTACACGAAGACTGGCTCTTCTTACTGTCTATGATTTAAACCATTTCTGTGACACTAGTTAAAATTCCGAAGCTTCACTTAAGGTTTACTGAATCCCTCTGACCTTCTTATTGACGTAGAAACACAGATATTGCATCGGAATTAAATACAAAAGGCACAATGCGGACTGAAGTACAAGAAGACTGACCCATCCCACTGTCTTTGTTTTGAACCAATCCTGTGACACTAGTTATAGATTCCGATGCTTCACTTCAGGTTCACTGTATCCCTCTGACCTTCGTATTGACGATGAAACACAGAAATTGCATCGGAATTAAATACAAATGGCAAAATGCCGACTTAAGTACAAAAAGAGTGACTCTTCTCACTGTCTATGATTTGAACCATTCCTGTGACATTAGTTATAGATTCCGATGCTTCACTTCAGGTTTACTGTATCCCTCTGACCTCTTTATTGACGATGAAATACAGAAATTGCATCTTAATTAAATACAAAAGGCACAATGCCGACTTAAGTACAAGAAGACTGAGTCTTCTTACTGTCAATGTTTTCTACCATTCCGGTGACATTAGTTATAGATTCCGTTGATTCACTTCAGGTAACTGTATCCAAATGACCTTCTTATTGACGATGAAACACAGAAATTGCATCGTAATTATATACAAAAGGCAGTATGCCGACTTAAGTACAAGAAGACTAACTCTTCTTACTGTCTATGTTTTGAACCATTCCTGTGACACTAGTTATAGATTCCGAAGCTTCAGTTCAGGTTTACTGTATCCCTCTGACCTTCTTATTGACGATGACACACAGAAATAGCATCTTAATTAAATACAAAAGGCTAATGCCGACTTCAGTACAAGAACACTAACTCATCTTACTGTCAATGGTTTGAACCATTCCTGTTACACTAGTTATAGATTCCGATACTTCACTTCTGGTTTACTGTATCCCTGTGACCTTCTTATTGACGATGAAACACAGAAATTGCATCGGAATTAAATACAAAAGGCACAATGCCGACTTATGTACAAGAAAACTGACTCGTCTTACTGTCTATGTTTTGAACCATTCCTGTGACACTAGTTATAGATTCCGATGCTTAACTTCAGGTTTACTGTATCCCTTTGACCTTCTTATTGACGATGAAACACGTAAATTGCATCGGAATTAAATACAAAAGGCACAATGCCGACTTAAGTACAAGAAGAATGGGTCTTCTTAGTGTCTATGCTTTGAACCATTCCTGTGACACTAGTTATAGATTCCGATGCTTCACTTCAGGATTACTGTATCCCTCTGACCTTCTTATTGACGAAGAAACACAGATATTGCATAGGAATTAAATACAATAGGCACAATGCCGACTTAAGTACAAGAAGACTGTCCCTTCTTACTGTCTAAGTTTTGAACCATTCCTGTGACACTAGTTATAGATACCGATGCTTCACTTTAATTTTACTGTATCCCTGAGAGCTTCTTATTGACGATGAAACACTGAAAATTCATCGGAATTAAATACAAAAGGCACAATGCCGACTCAAGTACAAGAAGACTGGCTCTTCTTACTGCCTATGTTTTGAGCCATTCCTGTGACACTAGTTATAGATACCGATGCTTCACTTTAGGTTTGCTGTATCCCTCTGACCTTCGTATTGACGATGAAACACAGAAATTGCATCGGAATTAAATACAAATGGCACAATGCCGTCTTAAGTACAAAAAGACTGACTCCTCTTACTGTCTATGTTTTGAACCATTCCTGTGACACTAGTTATAGATTCCGATGCTTGACTTTAGGTTTACTGAATCCCTCTGACCTTCTTATAGACAAAGAAACACATAAATTGCATCGGAATTAAATACAAAAGGCACAATGCCGACTGAAGTACAAGAAGACTGACCCATCCCACTGTCTTTGTTTTGAACCATTCCTGTGACACTAGTTATAGATTCCGATGCTTCACTTCAGGTTCACTGTATCCCTCTGACCTTCGTATTGACGATGAAACACAGAAATTGCATCGGAATTAAATACAAATGGCAAAATGCCGACTTAAGTACAAAAAGAGTGACTCTTCTCACTGTCTATGATTTGAACCATTCCTGTGACATTAGTTATAGATTCCGATGCTTCACTTCAGGTTTACTGTATCCCTCTGACCTCTTTATTGACGATGAAACACAGAAATTGCATCTTAATTAAATACAAAAGGCACAATGCCGACTTAAGTACAAGAAGACTGAGTCTTCTTACTGTCAATGTTTTCTACCATTCCGGTGACATTAGTTATAGATTCCGTTGATTCACTTATGGTAACTGTATCCAAATGACCTTCTTATTGACGATGAAACACAGAAATTGCATCGTAATTATATACAAAAGGCACTATGCCGACTTAAGTACAAGAAGACTAACTCTTCTTACTGTCTATGTTTTGAACCATTCCTGTGACACTAGTTATAGATTCCGAAGCTTCAGTTCAGGTTTACTGTATCCCTCTGACCTTCTTATTGACGATGACACACAGAAATAGCATCTTAATTAAATACAAAAGGCTAATGCCGACTTCAGTACAAGAACACTAACTCATCTTACTGTCAATGATTTGAACCATTCCTGTTACACTAGTTATAGATTCCGATACTTCACTTCTGGTTTACTGTATCCCTGTGACCTTCTTATTGACGATGAAACACAGAAATTGCATCGGAATTAAATACAAAAGGCACAATGCCGACTTATGTACAAGAAAACTGACTCGTCTTACTGTCTATGTTTTGAACCATTCCTGTGACACTAGTTATAGATTCCGATGCTTAACTTCAGGTTTACTGTATCCCTCTGACCTTCTTATTGACGATGAAACACGTAAATTGCATCGGAATTAAATACAAAAGGCACAATGCCGGCTTAAGTACAAGAAGAATGGGTCTTCTTTAGTGTCTATGCTTTGAACCATTCCTGTGACACTAGTTATAGATTCCGATGCTTCACTTCAGGTTTACTGTATCCCTCTGAACTTCTTAATGACGAATAAGCACAGATATTGCATCGGAATTAAATACAATAGGCACAATGCCGACTTAAGTACAAGAAGACTGTCCCCTTCTTACTGTCTATGTTTTGAACCATTCCTGTGACACTAGTTATAGATTCTGATGCTTGACTTCGGGTTTACTGTATCCCTCTGACCTTTTTATTGACGATGAAACACAGAAATTACATCGGAATTTAATACAAAAGGCACAATGCCGACTCAAGTACAAGAGGAATGCTTCTTCTTACTGTCTATGTTTTGAACCATTTCTGTGACACTAGTTATAGATTACGATGCTTCCCTTCAGGATTACTGTATCCCTCTGACCTTCTTATTGACGAAGAAACACAGATATTGCATAGGAATTAAATACAATAGGCACAATGCCGACTTAAGTACAAGAAGACTGTCCCTTCTTACTGTCTAAGTTTTGAACCATTCCTGTGACACTAGTCATAGATACCGATGCTTCACTTTAGGTTTACTGTATCCCTGAGAGCTTCTTATTGACGATGAAACACTGAAAATTCATCGGAATTAAATACAAAAGGCACAATGCCGACTCAAGTACAAGAAGACTGGCTCTTCTTACTGTCTATGTTTTGAGCCATTCCTGTGACACTAGTTATAGATACCGATGCTTCACTTTAGGTTTACTGTATCCCTCTGACCTTCGTATTGACGATGAAACACAGAAATTGCATCGGAATTAAATACAAATGGCACAATGCCGTCTTAAGTACAAAAAGACTGACTCCTCTTACTGTCTATGTTTTGAACCATTCCTGTGACACTAGTTATAGATTCCGATGCTTGACTTTAGGTTTACTGAATCCCTCTGACCTTCTTATAGACAAAGAAACACATAAATTGCATCGGAATTAAATACAAAAGGCACAATGCCGACTCAAGTACAAGAAGACTGGCTCTTCTTACTGTCTATGATTTAAACCATTTCTGTGACACTAGTTATAGATTCCGATGCTTCACCTCAGGTTTACTGTATCCCTCTGACCTTCTTATTGACGAAGAAACACAGATATTGCATAGGAATTAAATACAATAGGCACAATGCCGACTTAAGTACAAGAAGACTGTCCCTTCTTACTGTCTAAGTTTGAACCATTCCTGTGACACTAGTTATAGATACCGATGCTTCACTTTAGGTTTACTGTATCCCTCTGGCCTTCGTATTGACGATGAAACACAGAAATTGCATCGGAATTAAATAGAAAATGGCACAATGCCGACTTAAGAACAAAAAGAGTGACTCTTCTTACTGTCTATGTTTTGATCCACTCCTGTGACACTAGTTATAGATTCCGATGCTTCACTTCAGGTTTACTGTATCCCTGTGAGCTTCTTATTGACGATGAAACACAGAAAATTCATCGGAATTAAATACAAAAGGCACAATGCCGACTCAAGTATAAGAAGACTGGCTCTTCTTACTGTCTATGTTTTGAGCCATTCCTGTGACACTAGTTATAGATTCCGATGCTTCACTTCAGGTTTACTGTATCCAGCTGACCTTCTTATTGACGATGAAACAAAGAAATTGCATCGGAATTTAATGCAAAAGGCACAATGCCGACTCAAGTACAAGAAGAATGGCTCTTCTTACTGTCTATGTTTTGAACCATTTCTGTGACACTAGTTATAGATTCCGATGCATCCCTTCAGGATTACTATATCCCTCTGACCTTCTTATTGACGAAGAAACACAGATATTGCATCGGAATTAAATACAAAAGGCACAATGCCGACTTAAGTACAAGAAGAATGGGTCTTCTTAGTGTCTATATTTTGAACCATTCCTGTGACACTAGTTATAGATTCCGATGCTTCACTTCAGGTTTACTGTTACCTCTGACTTCTTATTGACGATGAAACACAGAAATTGCATCCTAATTAAATACAAAAGGCACAATGCCGACTCAAGTACAAGAAGATTGGCTCTTCTTACTGTCTATGTTTTGAACCATTCCTGTGACACTAGTTATAGATTCCGATGCTTGACTTTAGGTTTACTGAATCCCTCTGACCTTCTTATAGACAAAGAAACACATAAATTGCATCTGAATTAAATACAAAAGGCACAATGCCGACTCAAGTACACGAAGACTGGCTCTTCTTACTGTCTATGATTTAAACCATTTCTGTGACACTAGTTAAAATTCCGAAGCTTCACTTAAGGTTTACTGAATCCCTCTGACCTTCTTATTGACGTAGAAACACAGATATTGCATCGGAATTAAATACAAAAGGCACAATGCGGACTGAAGTACAAGAAGACTGACCCATCCCACTGTCTTTGTTTTGAACCAATCCTGTGACACTAGTTATAGATTCCGATGCTTCACTTCAGGTTCACTGTATCCCTCTGACCTTCGTATTGACGATGAAACACAGAAATTGCATCGGAATTAAATACAAATGGCAAAATGCCGACTTAAGTACAAAAAGAGTGACTCTTCTCACTGTCTATGATTTGAACCATTCCTGTGAAATTAGTTATAGATTCCGATGCTTCACTTCAGGTTTACTGTATCCCTCTGACCTCTTTATTGACGATGAAACACAGAAATTGCATCTTAATTAAATACAAAAGGCACAATGCCGACTTAAGTACAAGAAGACTGAGTCTTCTTACTGTCAATGTTTTCTACCATTCCGGTGACATTAGTTATAGATTCCGTTGATTCACTTCAGGTAACTGTATCCAAATGACCTTCTTATTGACGATGAAACACAGAAATTGCATCGTAATTATATACAAAAGGCAGTATGCCGACTTAAGTACAAGAAGACTAACTCTTCTTACTGTCTATGTTTTGAACCATTCCTGTGACACTAGTTATAGATTCCGAAGCTTCAGTTCAGGTTTACTGTATCCCTCTGACCTTCTTATTGACGATGACACACAGAAATAGCATCTTAATTAAATACAAAAGGCTAATGCCGACTTCAGTACAAGAACACTAACTCATCTTACTGTCAATGGTTTGAACCATTCCTGTTACACTAGTTATAGATTCCGATACTTCACTTCTGGTTTACTGTATCCCTGTGACCTTCTTATTGACGATGAAACACAGAAATTGCATCGGAATTAAATACAAAAGGCACAATGCCGACTTATGTACAAGAAAACTGACTCGTCTTACTGTCTATGTTTTGAACCATTCCTGTGACACTAGTTATAGATTCCGATGCTTAACTTCAGGTTTACTGTATCCCTCTGACCTTCTTATTGACGATGAAACACGTAAATTGCATCGGAATTAAATACAAAAGGCACAATGCCGACTTAAGTACAAGAAGAATGGGTCTTCTTAGTGTCTATGCTTTGAACCATTCCTGTGACACTAGTTATAGATTCCGATGCTTCACTTCAGGATTACTGTATCCCTCTGACCTTCTTATTGACGAAGAAACACAGATATTGCATAGGAATTAAATACAATAGGCACAATGCCGACTTAAGTACAAGAAGACTGTCCCTTCTTACTGTCTATGTTTTGAGCCATTCCTGTGACACTAGTTATAGATTCCGATGCTTCACTTCAGGTTTACTGTATCCAGCTGACCTTCTTATTGACGATGAAACACAGAAATTGCATCGGAATTTATTGCAAAAGGCACAATGCCGACTTAAGTACAAGAAGAATGATTCTTCTTAGTGTCTATATTTTGAACCATTCCTGTGACACTAGTTATAGATTCCGATGCTTCACTTCAGGTTTACTGTATCCCTCTGACTTCTTATTGACGATGAAACACAGAAATTGCATCCTAATTAAATACAAAAGGCACAATGCCGACTCAAGTACAAGAAGATTGGCTCTTCTTACTGTCTATGTTTTGAACCATTCCTGTGACACTAGTTATAGATTCCGATGCTTGACTTTAGGTTTACTGAATCCCTCTGACCTTCTTATAGACAAAGAAACACATAAATTGCATCTGAATTAAATACAAAAGGCACAATGCCGACTCAAGTACACGAAGACTGGCTCTTCTTACTGTCTATGATTTAAACCATTTCTGTGACACTAGTTATAGATTCCGAAGCTTCACTTAAGGTTTACTGAATCCCTCTGACCTTCTTATTGACGTAGAAACACAGATATTGCATCGGAATTAAATACAAAAGGCACAATGCCGACTGAAGTACAAGAAGACTGACCCATGCCACTGTCTTTGTTTTGAACCATTCCTGTGACACTAGTTATAGATTCCGATGCTTCACTTCAGGTTCACTGTATCCCTCTGACCCTCGTATTGACGATGAAACACAGAAATTGCATCGGAATTAAATACAAATGGCAAAATGCCGACTTAAGTACAACAAGAGTGACTCTTCACACTGTCTATGATTTGAACCATTCCTGTGACATTAGTTATAGATTCCGATGCTTCACTTCAGGTTTACTGTATCCCTCTGACCTCTTTATTGACGATGAAACACAGAAATTGCATCTTAATTAAATACAAAAGGCACAATGCCGACTTAAGTACAAGAAGACTGAGTCTTCTTACTGTCAATGTTTTCTACCATTCCGGTGACATTAGTTATAGATTCCGTTGATTCACTTCAGGTAACTGTATCCAAATGACCTTCTTATTGAAGATGAAACACAGAAATTGCATCGTAATTATATACAAAAGGCACTATGCCGACTTAAGTACAAGAAGACTAACTCTTCTTACTGTCTATGTTTTGAACCATTCCTGTGACACTAGTTATAGATTCCGATGCTTCACTTCAGGTTTACTGTTTCCCTCTGACCTTCTTATTGACGATGACACACAGAAATAGCATCTTAATTAAATCCAAAAGCTAATGCCGACTTCAGTACAAGGACACTAACTCATCTTACTGTCAATGGTTTGAACCATTCCTGTTACACTAGTTATAGATTCCGATACTTCACTTCTGGTTTACTGTATCCCTGTGACCTTCTTATTGACGATGAAACACAGAAATTGCATCGGAATTAAATACAAAAAGGCACAATGCCGACTTATGTACAAGAAAACTGACTCGTCTTACTGTATATGTTTTGAACCATTCCTGTGACACTAGTTATAGATTCCGATGCGTAACTTCAGGTTTACTGTATCCCTCTGACCTTCTTATTGACGATGAAACACGTAAATTGCATCGGAATTAAATACAAAAGGCACAATGCCGACTTAAGTACAAGAAGAATGGGTCTTCTTAGTGTCTATGCTTTGAACCATTCCTGTGACACTAGTTATAGATTCGATGCTTCACTTCGGGTTTACTGTATCCCTCTGACCTTTTTATTGACGATGAAACACAGAAATTACATCGGATTTTAATACAAAAGGCACAATGCCGACTCAAGTACAAGAGGAATGCTTCTTCTTACTGTCTATGTTTTGAACCATTTCTGTGACACTAGTTACAGATTATGATGCTTCCCTTCAGGATTACTGTATCCCTCTGACCTTCTTATTGACGAAGAAACACAGATATTGCATAGGAATTAAATACAATAGGCACAATGCCGACTTAAGTACAAGAAGACTGTCCCCTTCTTACTGTCTAAGTTTTGAACCATTCCTTGTGACACTAGTTATAGATACCGATGCTTCACTTTAGGTTTACTGTATCCCTGAGAGCTTCTTATTGACGATGAAACACTGAAAATTCATCGGAATTAAATACAAAAGGCACAATGCCGACCCAAGTACAAGAAGACTGGCTTCTTCTTACTGTCTATGTTTTGAGCCATTCCTGTGACACTAGTTATAGATACCGATGCTTCACTTTAGGTTTACTGTATCCCTCTGACCTTCGTATTGACGAAGAAACACAGAAATTGCATCGGTATTAAATACAAATGGCACAATGCCGTCATAAGTACAAAAAGACTGACTCCTCTTACTGTCTATGTTTTGAACCATTCCTGTGACACTAGTTATAGATTCCGATGCCTTGACTTTAGGTTTACTGAATCCCTCTGACCTTCTTATAGACAAAGAAACACATAAATTGCATCGGAATTAAATACAAAAGGCACAATGCCGACTCAAGTACAAGAAGACTGGCTCTTCTTACTGTCTATGATTTAAACCATTTCTGTGACACTAGTTATAGATTCCGATGCTTCACTTCAGGTTTACTGTATCCCTCTGACCTTCTTAATGACGAAGAAACACAGATATTGCATAGGAATTAAATACAATAGGCACAATGCCGACTTAAGTACAAGAAGACTGTCCCTTCTTACTGTTTAAGTTTGAACATTCCTGTGACACTAGTTATAGATACCGATGCTTCACTTTAGGTTTACTGTATCCCTCTGACCTTCGTATTGACGATGAAACACAGAAATTGCATCGGAATTAAATAGAAATGGCACAATGCCGACTTAAGAACAAAAAGAGTGACTCTTCTTACTGTCTATGTTTTGATCCACTCCTGTGACACTAGTTATAGATTCCGATGCTTCACTTCAGGTTTACTGTATCCCTGTGAGCTTCTTATTGACGATGAAACACAGAAAATTCATCGGAATTAAATACAAAAGGCACAATGCCGACTCAAGTATAAGAAGACTGGCTCTTCTTACTGTCTATGTTTTGAGCCATTCCTGTGACACTAGTTATAGATTCCGATGCTTCACTTCAGGTTTACTGTATCCAGCTGACCTTCTTATTGACGATGAAACACAGAAATTGCATCGGAATTTAATGCAAAAGGCACAATGCCGACTCAAGTACAAGAAGACTGGCTCTTCTTACTGTCTATGTTTTGAACCATTTCTGTGACACTAGTTATAGATTCCGATGCATCCCTTCAGGATTACTATATCCCTCTGACCTTCTTATTGACGAAGAAACACAGATATTGCATCGGAATTAAATACAAAAGGCACAATGCCGACTTAAGTACAAGAAGAATGGGTCTTCTTAGTGTCTATATTTTGAACCATTCCTGTGACACTAGTTATAGATTCCGATGCTTCACTTCAGGTTTACTGTATCCCTCTGACTTCTTATTGACGATGAAACACAGAAATTGCATCCTAATTAAATACAAATGGCACAATGCCGACTCAAGTACAAGAAGATTGGCTCTTCTTACTGTCTATGTTTTGAACCATTCCTGTGACACTAGTTATAGATTCCGATGCTTGACTTTAGGTTTACTGAATCCCTCTGACCTTCTTATAGACAAAGAAACACATAAATTGCATCTGAATTAAATACAAAAGGCACAATGCCGACTCAAGTACACGAAGACTGGCTCTTCTTACTGTCTATGATTTAAACCATTTCTGTGACACTAGTTATAGATTCCGAAGCTTCACTTAAGGTTTACTGAATCCCTCTGACCTTCTTATTGACGTAGAAACACAGATATTGCATCGGAATTAAATACAAAAGGCACAATGCCGACTGAAGTACAAGAAGACTGACCCATCCCACTGTCTTTGTTTTGAACCATTCCTGTGACACTAGTTATAGATTCCGATGCTTCACTTCATGTTCACTGTATCCCTCTGACCTTCGTATTGACGATGAAACACAGAAATTGCATCGGAATTAAATACAAATGGCAAAATGCCGACTTAAGTACAAAAAGAGTGACTCTTCTCACTGTCTATGATTTGAACCATTCCTGTGACATTAGTTATAGATTCCGATGCTTCACTTCAGGTTTACTGTATCCCTCTGACCTCTTTATTGACGATGAAACACAGAAATTGCATCTTAATTAAATACAAAAGGCACAATGCCGACTTAAGTACAAGAAGACTGAGTCTTCTTACTGTCAATGTTTTCTACCATTCCGGTGACATTAGTTATAGATTCCGTTGATTCACTTCAGGTAACTGTATCCAAATGACCTTCTTATTGACGATGAAACACAGAAATTGCATCGTAATTATATACAAAAGGCACTATGCCGACTTAAGTACAAGAAGACTAACTCTTCTTACTGTCTATGTTTTGAACCATTCCTGTGACACTAGTTATAAATTCCGATGCTTCACTTCAGGTTTACTGTATCCCTCTGACCTTCTTATTGACGATGACACACAGAAATAGCATCTTAATTAAATCCAAAAGCTAATGCCGACTTCAGTACAAGAACACTAACTCATCTTACTGTCAATGGTTTGAACCATTCCTGTTACACTAGTTATAGATTCCGATACTTCACTTCTGGTTTACTGTATCCCTGTGACCTTCTTATTGACGATGAAACACAGAAATTGCATCGGAATTAAATACAAAAGGCACAATGCCGACTTATGTACAAGAAAACTGACTCGTCTTACTGTCTATGTTTGAACCATTCCTGTGACACTAGTTATAGATTCCGATGCTTAACTTCAGGTTTACTGTATCCCTCTGACCTTCTTATTGACGATGAAACACGTAAATTGCATCGGAATTAAATACAAAAGGCACAATGCCGACTTAAGTACAAGAAGAATGGGTCTTCTTAGTGTCTATGCTTTGAACCATTCCTCTGACACTAGTTATAGATTCCGATGCTTCACTTCAGGTTTACTGTATCCCTCTGAACTTCTTAATGACGAAGAAGCACAGATATTGCATCGGAATTAAATACAATAGGCACAATGCCGACTTAAGTACAAGAAGACTGTCCCTTCTTACTGTCTATGTTTTGAACCATTCCTGTGACACTAGTTATAGATTCTGATGCTTCACTTCGGGTTTACTGTATCCCTCTGACCTTTTTATTGACGATGAAACACAGAAATTACATCGGAATTTAATACAAAAGGCACAATGCCGACTCAAGTACAAGAGGAATGCTTCTTCTTACTGTCTATGTTTTGAACCATTTCTGTGACACTAGTTATAGATTACGATGCTTCCCTTCAGGATTACTGTATCCCTCTGACCTTCTTATTGACGAAGAAACACAGATATTGCATAGGAATTAAATACAATAGGCACAATGCCGACTTAAGTACAAGAAGACTGTCCCTTCTTACTGTCTAAGGTTTGAACCATTCCTGTGACACTAGTTATAGATACCGATGCTTCACTTTAGGTTTACTGTATCCCTGAGAGCTTCTTATTGACGATGAAACACTGAAAATTCATCGGAATTAAATACAAAAGGCACAATGCCGACTCAAGTACAAGAAGACTGGCTCTTCTTACTGTCTATGTTTTGAGCCATTCCTGTGACACTAGTTATAGATACCGATGCTTCACTTTAGGTTTACTGTATCCCTCTGACCTTCGTATTGACGATGAAACACAGAAATTGCATCGGAATTAAATACAAATGGCACAATGCCGTCTTAAGTACAAAAAGACTGACTCCTCTTACTGTCTATGTTTTGAACCATTCCTGTGACACTAGTTATAGATTCCGATGCTTGACTTTAGGTTTACTGAATCCCTCTGACCTTCTTATAGACAAAGAAACACATAAATTGCATCGGAATTAAATACAAAAGGCACAATGCCGACTCAAGTACAAGAAGACTGGCTCTTCTTACTGTCTATGATTTAAACCATTTCTGTGACACTAGTTATAGATTCCGATGCTTCACTTCAGCTTTACTGTATCCCTCTGACATTCTTATTGACGAAGAAACACAGATATTGCATAGGAATTAAATACAATAGGCACAATGCCGACTTAAGTACAAGAAGACTGTCCCTTCTTACTGTCTATGTTTTGAACCATTCCTGTGACACTAGTTATAGATTCCGATGCTTCACTTCAGGTTTACTGTATCCCTTTCACCTTCCTATTGACGATGAAGCACAGACATTGCATCTTAATTAAATACAAATGGCACAATGCCGACTTAAGTACAAAATAACTGTCTCTTCCTACTGACTATGTTTTGAACCATTCCTGTGACACTAGTTATAGATTCCGATGCTTCACTTCAGGTTTACTGTATCCAGCTGACCTTCTTATTGACGATGAAACACAGAAATAGCATCTTAATTAAATACAAAAGGCACAATGTAGACTTCAGCACAAGAACACTAACTCATCTGACAGTCAATGGTTTGAACCATTCCTGTTACGCTAGTTATAGATTCCGATGCTTCACTTCAGTTTTACTGTATAACTCTGACCTTCTTAATGACGAAGAAACACAGATATTGCATCGGGATTAAATACAAAAGGCACAATGCCGACTTCAGTACAAGAAGACTGAACCTTCTTACTGTCTATGTTTTCAACCATTCCTGTGACACTAGTTATAGATTCCGATGCTTCACTTCAGGTTTACTGTATCCCTCTGACCTTCTTATTGACGATGAAACACAGAAATTGCATCGGAATTTAATACAAAAGGCACAATGCCGACTCAAGTTCAAGAAGACTGGCTCTTCTTACTGTCTATGTTTTGAACCATTTCTGTGACACTAGTTATAGATTCCGATGCATCCCTTCAGGATTACTATATCCCTCTGACCTTCTTATTGACGAAGAAACACAGATATTGCATCGGAATTAAATACAAAAGGCACAATGCCGACTTAAGTACAAGAAGAATGGGTCTTCTTAGTGTCTATATTTTGAACCATTCCTGTGACACTAGTTATAGATTCCGATGCTTCACTTCAGGTTTACTGTATCCCTCTGACCTTCTTATTGACGATGAAACACGTAAATTGCATCGGAATTAAATACAAAAGACACAATGCCGACTTAAGTACAAGAAGAATGGGTCTTCTTAGTGTCTATGCTTTGAACCATTCCTGTGACACTAGTTATAGATTCCGATGCTTCACTTCAGGTTTACTGTATCCCTCTGAACTTCTTAATGACGAAGAAATACAGATATTGCATCGGAATTAAATACAATAGGCACAATGCCGACTTAAGTACAAGAAGACTGTCCCTTCTTACTGTCTATGTTTTGAACCATTCCTGTGACACTAGTTATAGATTCTGATGCTTCACTTCGGGTTTACTGTATCCCTCTGACCTTTTTATTGACGATGAAACACAGAAATTACATCGGAATTTAATACAAAAGGCACAATGCCGACTCAAGTACAAGAGGAATGCTTCTTCTTACTGTCTATGTTTTGAACCATTTCTGTGACACTAGTTATAGATTACGATGCTTCCCTTCAGGATTACTGTATCCCTCTGACCTTCTTATTGACGAAGAAACACAGATATTGCATAGGAATTAAATACAATAGGCACAATGCCGACTTAAGTACAAGAAGACTGTCCCTTCTTACTGTCTAAGATTTGAACCATTCCTGTGACACTAGTTATAGATACCGATGCTTCACTTCAGGTTTACTGTATCCCTGTGAGCTTCTTATTGACGATGAAACACAGAAAATTCATCGGAATTAAATACAAAAGGCACAATGCCGACTCAAGTACAAGAAGACTGGCTCTTCTTACTGTCTATGTTTTGAGCCATTCCTGTGACACTAGTTATAGATTCCGATGCTTCACTTCAGGTTTACTGTATCCAGGTGACCTTCTTATTGACGATGAAGCACAGAAATTGCATCGGAATTAAATACAAAAGGCAAAATGCCGACTTAAGTACAAGAAGACTGACTCTTCTTACTGTCTATGATTTGAACCATTCCTGTGACACTAGTTATAGGTTCCCATGCTTCACTTCAGTTTTACTGTATCCCTGTGACCTTCTTATTGACGATGAAACACAGAAATTGCATTGGAATTAAATACAAAAGGCACAATGCCGACTTAAGTACAAGAAGACTGACTCTTCCTACTGTCTATGTTTTGAACCATTCCTGTGACACTAGTTATAGATTCCGATGCTTCACTTCAGGTTTACTGTATCCCTTTCACCTTCCTATTGACGATGAAGCACAGAAATTGCATCTTAATTAAATACAAATGGCACAATGCCGACTTAAGTACAAAATAACTGTCTCTTCCTACTGACTATATTTTGAACCATTCCTGTGACACTAGTTATAGATTCCGATGCTTCACTTCAGGTTTACTGTATCCAGCTGACCTTCTAATTGACGATGAAGCACAGAAATTGCATCGGAATTAAATACAAAAGGCAAAATGCCGACTTAAGTACAATAAGACTGACTCTTCTTACTGTCTATGATTTGAACCATTCCTGTGACACTAGTTATAGGTTCCCATGCTTCACTTCAGTTTTTCTGTATCCCTCTGACCTTCTTATTGACGATGAAACACAGAAATTGCATCTTAATTAAATACAAAGGGCACAATGCCGACTTAAGTACAAGAAGACTGACTCTTCTTATTGTCAATGTTTTCTACCATTCCGGTGACATTAGTTATAGATTCCGATGATTCACTTGAGGTTTACTGTATCCCTCTGACCTTCTTATTGACGATGAAACACAGAAATAGCATCTTAATTAAATACAAAAGGCACAATGTAGACTTCAGCACAAGAACACTTACTCATCTGACAGTCAATGGTTTGAACCATTCCTGTTACGCTAGTTATAGATTCCGATGCTTCACTTCAGTTTTACTGTATAACTCTGACCTTCTTAATGACGAAGAAACACAGATATTGCATCGGGATTAAATACAAAAGGCACAATGCCGACTTCAGTACAAGAAGACTGAACCTTCTTACTGTCTATGTTTTCAACCATTCCTGTGACACTAGTTATAGATTCCGATGCTTCACTTCAGGTTTACTGTATCCCTCTGACCTTCTTATTGACGATGAAACACAGAAATTGCATCGGAATTTAATACAAAAGGCACAATGCCGACTCAAGTACAAGAAGAATGGGTCTTCTTAGTGTCTATATTTTGAACCATTCCTGTGACACTAGTTGTAGATTCCGATGCTTCACTTCAGGTTTACTGTATCCCTCTGACCTTGTTATTGACGATGAAACACAGAAATTGCATCCTAATTGAATACAAAAGGCACAATGCCGACTCAAGTACAAGAAGATTGGCTCTTCTTACTGTCTATGTTTTGAACCATTCCTGTGACACTAGTTATAGATTCCGATGCTTGACTTTAGGTTTACTGAATCCCTCTGACCTTCTTATAGACAAAGAAACACATAAATTGCATCTGAATTAAATACAAAAGGCACAATGCCGACTCAAGTACAAGAAGACTGGCTCTTCTTACTGTCTATGATTTAAACCATTTCTGTGACACGAGTTATAGATTCCGATGCTTCACTTCAGGTTTACTGTATCAGTCTGACCTTCTTATTGACGAAGCAACTCAGATATTGCATCGGAGTTAAATACAAAAGGCACAATGCCGACTTAAGTACAAGAAGACTGACACATCCTACTGTCTTTGTTTTGAACCATTCCTGTGACACTTGTTATAGATTCCGATGATTCACTTCAGGTTCACTGTATCCCTCTGACCTTCGTATTGACGATGAAACACAGAAATTGCATCGGAATTAAATACAAATGGCACAATGCCGACTTAAGAACAAAAAGAGTGACTCTTCTTACTGTCTATGTTTTGAACCATTCCTGTTACACTAGTTATAGATTCCGATGCTTCACTTCGGGTTTACTGTATCCCTCTGACCATCTCATTGACGATGAAACACGTAAATTGCATCGGAATTAAATACAAAATGCACAATGCCGACTTAAGTACAAAAAGAATGGGTCTTCTTACTGTCTATGTTTTGAACCATTCCTGTGACACTAGTTATAGATTCCGATGCTTCACTTCAGGTTTACTGTATCCCTCTGACCTTCTTGTTGACAATGAAACACAGAAATTGCATCCTAATTGAATACAAAAGGCACAAGGCCGACTCCAGTACAAGAAGACTGGCTCTTCTTACTGTCTATGTTTTGAACCATTTCTGTGACACTAATTATAGATTCCGATGCTTCACTTCAGTTTTACTGTATAACTCTGACCTTCTTAATGACGAAGAAACACAGATATTGCTTCGGAATTAAATACAAAAGGCACAATGCCGACTTCAGTACACGAAGACTGACCCTTCTTACTGTCTATGTTTTGAACCATTCCTGTGACACTAGTTATAGATTCCGATGCTTAACTTCAGGTTTACTGTATCCCTCTGACCTTCTTATTGACGATGAAACACGTAAATTGCATCGGAATTAAATACAAAAGACACAATGCCGACTTAAGTACAAGAAGACTGACTCTTCCTACTGTCTATGTTTTGAACCATTCCTGTGACACTAGTTATAGATTCCGATGCTTGACTTTAGGTTTACTGAATCCCTCTGACCTTCTTATAGACAAAGAAACACATAAATTGCATCGGAATTAAATACAAAAGGCACAATGCCGACTCAAGTACAAGAAGACTGGCTCTTCTTACTGTCTATGATTTAAACCATTTCTGTGACACTAGTTATAGATTCCGATGCTTCACTTCAGCTTTACTGTATCCCTCTGACATTCTTATTGACGAAGAAACACAGATATTGCATAGGAATTAAATACAATAGGCACAATGCCGACTTAAGTACAAGAAGACTGTCCCTTCTTACTGTCTATGTTTTGAACCATTCCTGTGACACTAGTTATAGATTCCGATGCTTCACTTCAGGTTTACTGTATCCCTTTCACCTTCCTATTGACGATGAAGCACAGACATTGCATCTTAATTAAATACAAATGGCACAATGCCGACTTAAGTACAAAATAACTGTCTCTTCCTACTGACTATGTTTTGAACCATTCCTGTGACACTAGTTATAGATTCCGATGCTTCACTTCAGGTTTACTGTATCCAGCTGACCTTCTTATTGACGATGAAACACAGAAATAGCATCTTAATTAAATACAAAAGGCACAATGTAGACTTCAGCACAAGAACACTAACTCATCTGACAGTCAATGGTTTGAACCATTCCTGTTACGCTAGTTATAGATTCCGATGCTTCACTTCAGTTTTACTGTATAACTCTGACCTTCTTAATGACGAAGAAACACAGATATTGCATCGGGATTAAATACAAAAGGCACAATGCCGACTTCAGTACAAGAAGACTGAACCTTCTTACTGTCTATGTTTTCAACCATTCCTGTGACACTAGTTATAGATTCCGATGCTTCACTTCAGGTTTACTGTATCCCTCTGACCTTCTTATTGACGATGAAACACAGAAATTGCATCGGAATTTAATACAAAAGGCACAATGCCGACTCAAGTTCAAGAAGACTGGCTCTTCTTACTGTCTATGTTTTGAACCATTTCTGTGACACTAGTTATAGATTCCGATGCATCCCTTCAGGATTACTATATCCCTCTGACCTTCTTATTGACGAAGAAACACAGATATTGCATCGGAATTAAATACAAAAGGCACAATGCCGACTTAAGTACAAGAAGAATGGGTCTTCTTAGTGTCTATATTTTGAACCATTCCTGTGACACTAGTTATAGATTCCGATGCTTCACTTCAGGTTTACTGTATCCCTCTGACCTTCTTATTGACGATGAAACACGTAAATTGCATCGGAATTAAATACAAAAGACACAATGCCGACTTAAGTACAAGAAGAATGGGTCTTCTTAGTGTCTATGCTTTGAACCATTCCTGTGACACTAGTTATAGATTCCGATGCTTCACTTCAGGTTTACTGTATCCCTCTGAACTTCTTAATGACGAAGAAACACAGATATTGCATCGGAATTAAATACAATAGGCACAATGCCGACTTAAGTACAAGAAGACTGTCCCTTCTTACTGTCTATGTTTTGAACCATTCCTGTGACACTAGTTATAGATTCTGATGCTTCACTTCGGGTTTACTGTATCCCTCTGACCTTTTTATTGACGATGAAACACAGAAATTACATCGGAATTTAATACAAAAGGCACAATGCCGACTCAAGTACAAGAGGAATGCTTCTTCTTACTGTCTATGTTTTGAACCATTTCTGTGACACTAGTTATAGATTACGATGCTTCCCTTCAGGATTACTGTATCCCTCTGACCTTCTTATTGACGAAGAAACACAGATATTGCATAGGAATTAAATACAATAGGCACAATGCCGACTTAAGTACAAGAAGACTGTCCCTTCTTACTGTCTAAGATTTGAACCATTCCTGTGACACTAGTTATAGATACCGATGCTTCACTTCAGGTTTACTGTATCCCTGTGAGCTTCTTATTGACGATGAAACACAGAAAATTCATCGGAATTAAATACAAAAGGCACAATGCCGACTCAAGTACAAGAAGACTGGCTCTTCTTACTGTCTATGTTTTGAGCCATTCCTGTGACACTAGTTATAGATTCTGATGCTTCACTTCAGGTTTACTGTATCCAGGTGACCTTCTTATTGACGATGAAGCACAGAAATTGCATCGGAATTAAATACAAAAGGCAAAATGCCGACTTAAGTACAAGAAGACTGACTCTTCTTACTGTCTATGATTTGAACCATTCCTGTGACACTAGTTATAGGTTCCCATGCTTCACTTCAGTTTTACTGTATCCCTGTGACCTTCTTATTGACGATGAAACACAGAAATTGCATTGGAATTAAATACAAAAGGCACAATGCCGACTTAAGTACAAGAAGACTGACTCTTCCTACTGTCTATGTTTTGAACCATTCCTGTGACACTAGTTATAGATTCCGATGCTTCACTTCAGGTTTACTGTATCCCTTTCACCTTCCTATTGACGATGAAGCACAGAAATTGCATCTTAATTAAATACAAATGGCACAATGCCGACTTAAGTACAAAATAACTGTCTCTTCCTACTGACTATATTTTGAACCATTCCTGTGACACTAGTTATAGATTCCGATGCTTCACTTCAGGTTTACTGTATCCAGCTGACCTTCTAATTGACGATGAAGCACAGAAATTGCATCGGAATTAAATACAAAAGGCAAAATGCCGACTTAAGTACAATAAGACTGACTCTTCTTACTGTCTATGATTTGAACCATTCCTGTGACACTAGTTATAGGTTCCCATGCTTCACTTCAGTTTTTCTGTATCCCTCTGACCTTCTTATTGACGATGAAACACAGAAATTGCATCTTAATTAAATACAAAGGGCACAATGCCGACTTAAGTACAAGAAGACTGACTCTTCTTATTGTCAATGTTTTCTACCATTCCGGTGACATTAGTTATAGATTCCGATGATTCACTTGAGGTTTACTGTATCCCTCTGACCTTCTTATTGACGATGAAACACAGAAATAGCATCTTAATTAAATACAAAAGGCACAATGTAGACTTCAGCACAAGAACACTAACTCATCTGACAGTCAATGGTTTGAACCATTCCTGTTACGCTAGTTATAGATTCCGATGCTTCACTTCAGTTTTACTGTATAACTCTGACCTTCTTAATGACGAAGAAACACAGATATTGCATCGGGATTAAATACAAAAGGCACAATGCCGACTTCAGTACAAGAAGACTGAACCTTCTTACTGTCTATGTTTTCAACCATTCCTGTGACACTAGTTATAGATTCCGATGCTTCACTTCAGGTTTACTGTATCCCTCTGACCTTCTTATTGACGATGAAACACAGAAATTGCATCGGAATTTAATACAAAAGGCACAATGCCGACTCAAGTACAAGAAGAATGGGTCTTCTTAGTGTCTATATTTTGAACCATTCCTGTGACACTAGTTATAGATTCCGATGCTTCACTTCAGGTTTACTGTATCCCTCTGACCTTGTTATTGACGATGAAACACAGAAATTGCATCCTAATTGAATACAAAAGGCACAATGCCGACTCAAGTACAAGAAGATTGGCTCTTCTTACTGTCTATGTTTTGAACCATTCCTGTGACACTAGTTATAGATTCCGATGCTTGACTTTAGGTTTACTGAATCCCTCTGACCTTCTTATAGACAAAGAAACACATAAATTGCATCTGAATTAAATACAAAAGGCACAATGCCGACTCAAGTACAAGAAGACTGGCTCTTCTTACTGTCTATGATTTAAACCATTTCTGTGACACGAGTTATAGATTCCGATGCTTCACTTCAGGTTTACTGTATCAGTCTGACCTTCTTATTGACGAAGCAACTCAGATATTGCATCGGAGTTAAATACAAAAGGCACAATGCCGACTTAAGTACAAGAAGACTGACACATCCTACTGTCTTTGTTTTGAACCATTCCTGTGACACTTGTTATAGATTCCGATGATTCACTTCAGGTTCACTGTATCCCTCTGACCTTCGTATTGACGATGAAACACAGAAATTGCATCGGAATTAAATACAAATGGCACAATGCCGACTTAAGAACAAAAAGAGTGACTCTTCTTACTGTCTATGTTTTGAACCATTCCTGTTACACTAGTTATAGATTCCGATGCTTCACTTCGGGTTTACTGTATCCCTCTGACCATCTCATTGACGATGAAACACGTAAATTGCATCGGAATTAAATACAAAATGCACAATGCCGACTTAAGTACAAAAAGAATGGGTCTTCTTACTGTCTATGTTTTGAACCATTCCTGTGACACTAGTTATAGATTCCGATGCTTCACTTCAGGTTTACTGTATCCCTCTGACCTTCTTGTTGACAATGAAACACAGAAATTGCATCCTAATTGAATACAAAAGGCACAAGGCCGACTCCAGTACAAGAAGACTGGCTCTTCTTACTGTCTATGTTTTGAACCATTTCTGTGACACTAATTATAGATTCCGATGCTTCACTTCAGTTTTACTGTATAACTCTGACCTTCTTAATGACGAAGAAACACAGATATTGCTTCGGAATTAAATACAAAAGGCACAATGCCGACTTCAGTACACGAAGACTGACCCTTCTTACTGTCTATGTTTTGAACCATTCCTGTGACACTAGTTATAGATTCCGATGCTTAACTTCAGGTTTACTGTATCCCTCTGACCTTCTTATTGACGATGAAACACGTAAATTGCATCGGAATTAAATACAAAAGACACAATGCCGACTTAAGTACAAGAAGACTGACTCTTCCTACTGTCTATGTTTTGAACCATTCCTGTGACACTAGTTATAGATTCCGATGCTTCACTTCAGGTTTACTGTATCCCTTTCACCTTCCTATTGACGATGAAGCACAGAAATTGCATCTTAATTAAATACAAATGGCACAATGCCGACTTAAGTACAAAATAACTGTCTCTTCCTACTGACTATGTTTTGAACCATTCCTGTGACACTAGTTATAGATTCCGATGCTTCACTTCAGGTTTACTGTATCCAGCTGACCTTCTAATTGACGATGAAGCACAGAAATTGCATCGGAATTAAATACAAAAGGCAAAATGCCGACTTAAGTACAATAAAACTGACTCTTCTTACTGTCTATGATTTGAACCATTCCTGTGACACTAGTTATAGGTTCCCTTACTTCACTTCAGTTTTTCTGTATCCCTGTGACCTTCTTAATGACGATGAAACACAGAAATTGCATCTTAATTAAATACAAAGGGCACAATGCCGACTTAAGTACAAGAAGACTGACTCTTCTTATTGTCAATGTTTTCTACCATTCCGGTGACATTAGTTATAGATTCCGATGATTCACTTGAGGTTTACTGTATCCCTCTGACCTTCTTATTGACGATGAAACACAGAAATAGCATCTTAATTAAATACAAAAGGCACAATGTAGACTTCAGCACAAGAACACTAACTCATCTGACAGTCAATGGTTTGAACTATTCCTGTTACGCTAGTTATAGATTCCGATGCTTCACTTCAGTTTTACTGTATAACTCTGACCTTCTTAATGACGAAGAAAAACAGATATTGCATCGGGATTAAATACAAAAGGCACAATGCCGACTTCAGTACAAGAAGACTGAACCTTCTTACTGTCTATGTTTTCAACCATTCCTGTGACACTAGTTATAGATTCCGATGCTTCACTTCAGGTTTACTGTATCCCTCTGACCTTCTTATTGACGATGAAACACAGAAATTGCATCGGAATTTAATACAAAAGGCACAATGCCGACTCAAGTACAAGAAGAATGGGTCTTCTTAGTGTCTATATTTTGAACCATTCCTGTGACACTAGTTATAGATTCCGATGCTTCACTTCAGGTTTACTGTATCCCTCTGACCTTCTTATTGACGATGAAACACAGAAATTGCATCCTAATTGAATACAAAAGGCACAATGCCGACTCAAGTACAAGAAGATTGGCTCTTCTTACTGTCTATGTTTTGAACCATTCCTGTGACACTAGTTATAGATTCCGATGCTTGACTTTAGGTTTACTGAATCCCTCTGACCTTCTTATAGACAAAGAAACACATAAATTGCATCTGAATTAAATACAAAATGCAGAAGGCCGACTCAAGTACAAGAAGACCGGCTCTTCTTACTGTCTATGATTTAAACCATTTCTGTGACACTAGTTATAGATTCCGATACTTCACTTCAGGTTTACTGTATCAGTCTGACCTTCTTATTGACGAAGCAACTCAGATATTGCTTCGGAGTTAAATACAAAAGGCACAATGCCGACTTAAGTACAAGAAGACTGACACATCCTACTGTCTTTGTTTTGAACCATTCCTGTGACACTTGTTATAGATTCCGATGATTCACTTCAGGATCACTGTATCCCTCTGACATTCGTATTGACGATGAAACACAGAAATTGCATCGGAATTAAATACAAATGGCACAATGCCGACTTAAGAACAAAAAGAGTGACTCTTCTTACTGTCTATGTTTTGAACCATTCCTGTGACACTAGTTATAGATTCCGATGCTTTACTTCAGGTTTACTGTATCCCTCTGACCTTCGTATTGACGATGAAACACAGAAATTGCATCGGAATTAAATACAAATGTCACAATGCCGACTTAAGTACAAAAAGACTGACTCTTCTTACTGTCTATGTTTGAACCATTACTGTTACACTAGTTATAGATTCCGATGCTTGACTTTAGGTTTACTGAATCCCTCTGACCTTCTTATTAACAAAGAAACACATAAATTGCATCGGAATGAAATACAAAAGGCAAAATGCCGACTAAAGTACAAGAAGACTGACTCTTCTTACTGTCTATGATTTGAACCATTCCTGTGACACTAATTATAGGTTCCCATGCTTCACTTCAGTTTTACTGTATCCCTCTGACCTCTTTATCGACGATGAAACACAGAAATTGCATCTTATTTAAATACAAAGGGCACAATGCCGACTTAAGTTCAAGAAGACTGACTCTTCTTATTGTCAATGTTTTCTACCATTCCGGTGACATTAGTTATAGATTCCGATTATTCACTTCAGGTAACTGTATCCAGCTGACCATCTTATTGACGACGAAACACAGAAATTGCATCGTAATTATTTACAAAAGGCACAATGCCGACTTAAGTACAAGAAGACTGACTCTTCTTACTGTATATGTTTTGAACCATTCCTGTGACACTAGTTATAGATTCCGATGTTTCACTTCACGTTTACTGTATCCCTCTGACCTTCTTATTGACGATGAAACACAGAAATTGCATCCTAATTGAATACAAAAGGCACAAGGCCGACTCCTGTACAAGAAGACTGGCTCTTCTTACTGTCTATGTTTTGAACCATTTCTGTGACACTAATTATAGATTCCGATGCTTCACTTCAGTTTTACTGTATAACTCTGACCTTCTTAATGACGAAGAAACACAGATATTGCATCGGAATTAAATACAAAAGGCACAATGCCGACTTCAGTACAAGAAGACTGACCCTTCTTACTGTCTATGTTTTGAACCATTCCTGTGACACTAGTTATAGATTCCGATGCTTCACTTCAGGTTTACTGTATCCCTCTGACCTTCTTATTGACGATGAAACACGTAAATTGCATCGGAATTAAATACAAAAGACACAATGCCGACTTAAGTACAAGAAGAATGGGTCTTCTTAGTGTCTATGCTTTGAACCATTCCTGTGACACTAGTTATAGATTCCGATGCTTCGCTTCAGGTTTACTGTATCCCTCTGAACTTCTTAATGACGAAGAAACACAGATATTGCATCGGAATTAAATACAATAGGCACAATGCCGACTTAAGTACAAGAAGACTGTCCCTTCTTACTGTCTATGTTTTGAACCATTCCTGTGACATAGTTATAGATTCTGATGCGTCACTTCGGGTTTACTGTATCCCTCTGACCTTTTTATTGTCGATGAAACACAGAAATTACATCGGAATTTAATACAAAAGGCACAATGCCGACTCAAGTACAAGAGGAATGCTTCTTCTTACTGTCTATGCTTTGAACCATTTCTGTGACACTAGTTATAGATTACGATGCTTCCCTTCAGGATTACTGTATCCCTCTGACCTTCTTATTGACGAAGAAACACAGATATTGCATAGGAATTAAATACAATAGGCACAATGCCGACTTAAGTACAAGAAGACTGTCCCTTCTTACTGTCTAAGTTTTGAACCATTCCTGTGACACTAGTTATAGATACCGATGCTTCACTTCAGGTTTACTGTATCCCTGTGAGCTTCTTATTGACGATGAAACACAGAAAATTCATCGGAATTGAATACAAAAGGCACAATGCCGACTCAAGTACAAGAAGACTGTCCCTTCTTACTGTCTATGTTTTGAGCCATTCCTGTGACACTAGTTATAGATTCCGATGCTTCACTTCAGGTTTACTGTATCCAGCTGACCTTCTTATTGACGATGAAGCACAGAAATTGCATCGGAATTAAATACAAAAGGCAAAATGCCGACTTAAGTACAAGAAGACTGACTCTTCTTACTGTCTATGATTTGAACCATTCCTGTGACACTAGTTATAGGTTCCCATGCTTCACTTCAGTTTTACTGTATCCCTGTGACCTTCTTATTGACGATGAAACACAGAAATTGCATTGGAATTAAATACAAAAGGCACAATGCCGACTTAAGTACAAGAAGACTGACTCTTCCTACTGTCTATGTTTTGAACCATTCCTGTGACACTAGTTATAGATTCCGATGCTTCATTTCAGGTTTACTGTATCCCTTTCACCTTCCTATTGACGATGAAGCACAGAAATTGCATCTTAATTAAATACAAATGGCACAATGCCGACTTAAGTACAAAATAACTGTCTCTTCCTACTGACTATGCTTTGAACCATTCCTGTGACACTAGTTATAGATTCCGATGCTTCACTTCAGGTTTACTGTATCCAGCTGACCTTCTGATTGACGATGAAGCACAGAAATTGCATCAGAATTAAATACAAAAGGCAAAATGCCGACTTAAGTACAATAAGACTGACTCTTCTTACTGTCTATGATTTGAACCATTCCTGTGACACTAGTTATAGGTTCCCATGCTTCACTTCAGTTTTTCTGTATCCCTCTGACCTTCTTATTGACGATGAAACACAGAAATTGCATCTTAATTAAATACAAAGGGCACAATGCCGACTTAAGTACAAGAAGACTGACTCTTCTTATTGTCAATGTTTTCTACCATTCCGGTGACATTAGTTATAGATTCCGATGATTCACTTGAGGTTTACTGTATCCCTCTGACCTTCTTATTGACGATGAAACACAGAAATAGCATCTTAATTAAATACAAAAGGCACAATGTAGACTTCAGCACAAGAACACTAACTCATCTGACAGTCAATGGTTTGAACCATTCCTGTTACGCTAGTTATAGATTCCGATGCTTCACTTCAGTTTTACTGTATAACTCTGACCTTCGTAATGACGAAGAAACACAGATATTGCATCGGGATTAAATACAAAAGGCACAATGCCGACTTCAGTACAAGAAGACTGAACCTTCTTACTGTCTATGTTTTCAACCATTCCTGTGACACTAGTTATAGATTCCGATGCTTCACTTCAGGTTTACTGTATCCCTCTGACCTTCTTATTGACAATGAAACACAGAAATTGCATCGGAATTTAATACAAAAGGCACAATGCCGACTCAAGTACAAGAAGAATGGGTCTTCTTAGTGTCTATATTTTGAACCATTCCTGTGACACCAGTTATAGATTCCGATGCTTCACTTCAGGTTTACTGTATCCCTCTGACCTTCTTATTGACGATGAAACACAGAAATTGCATCCTAATTGAATACAAAAGGCACAATGCCGACTCAAGTACAAGAAGATTGGCTCTTCTTACTGTCTATGTTTTGAACCATTCCTGTGACACTAGTTATAGATTCCGATGCTTGACTTTAGGTTTACTGAATCCCTCTGACCTTCTTATAGACAAAGAAACACATAAATTGCATCTGAATTAAATACAAAAGGCACAATGCCGACTCAAGTACAAGAAGACTGGCTCTTCTTACTGTCTATGATTTAAACCATTTCTGTGACACTAGTTATAGATTCCGATGCTTCACTTCAGGTTTACTGTATCAGTCTGACCTTCTTATTGACGAAGCAACTCAGATATTGCATCGGAGTTAAATACAAAAGGCACAATGCCGACTCAAGTACAAGAAGACTGACACATCCTACTGTCTTTGTTTTGAACCATTCCTGTGACACTTGTTATAGATTCCGATGATTCACTTCAGGTTCACTGTATCCCTCTGACCTTCGTATTGACGATGAAACACAGAAATTGCATCGGAATTAAATACAAATGTCACAATGCCGACTTAAGTACAAAAAGACTGACTCTTCTTACTGTCTATGTTTGAACCATTCCTGTTACACTAGTTATAGATTCCGATGCTTGACTTTAGGTTTACTGAATCCCTCTGACCTTCTTATTAACAAAGAAACACATAAATTGCATCGGAATTAAATACAAAAGGCAAAATGCCGACTTAAGTACAAGAAGACTGACTCTTCTTACTGTCTATGATTTGAACCATTCCTGTGACACTAGTTATAGGTTCCCATGCTTCACTTCAGTTTTACTGTATCCCTCTGACCTCTTTATCGACGATGAAACACAGAAATTGCATCTTAATTAAATACAAAGGGCACAATGCCGACTTAAGTTCAAGAAGACTGACTCTTCTTATTGTCAATGTTTTCTACCATTCCGGTGACATTAGTTACAGATTCCGATGATTCACTTCAGGTAACTGTATCCAGCTGACCATCTTATTGACGACGAAACACAGAAATTGCATCGTAATTATATACAAAAGGCACAATGCCGACTTAAGTACAAGAAGACTGACTCTTCTTACTGTATATGTTTTGAACCATTCCTGTGACACTAGTTATAGATTCCGATGTTTCACTTCAGGTTTACTGTATCCCTCTGACCTTCTTATTGACGATGAAACACAGAAATAGCATCTTAATTAAATACAAAAGGCACAATGCCGACTTCAGTACAAGAACACTAACTCATCTGACAGTCAATGGTTTGAACCATTCCTGTTACACTAGTTATAGATTCCGATGCTTCACTTCGGGTTTACTGTATCCCTCTGACCATCTCATTGACGATGAAACACGTAAATTGCATCGGAATTAAATACAAAATGCACAATGCCGACTTAAGTACAAAAAGAATGGGTCTTCTTACTGCCTATGTTTTGAACCATTCCTGTGACACTAGTTATAGATTCCGATGCTTCACTTCAGGTTTACTGTATCCCTCTGACCTTCTTATTGACAATGAAACACAGAAATTGCATCCTAATTGAATACAAAAGGCACAAGGCCGACTCCAGTACAAGAAGACTGGCTCTTCTTACTGTCTATGTTTTGAACCATTTCTGTGACACTAATTATAGATTCCGACGCTTCACTTCAGTTTTACTGTATAACTCTGACCTTCTTAATGACGAAGAAACACAGATATTGCATCGGAATTAAATACAAAAGGCACAATGCCGACTTCAGTACAAGAAGACTGACCCTTCTTACTGTATATGCTTTGAACCATTCCTGTGACACTAGTTATAGATTCCGATGCTTCACTTCAGGTTTACTGTATCCCTCTGACCTTCTTATTGACGATGAAACACAGAAATTGCATCGGAATTTAATCCAAAAGGCACAATGCCGACTCAAGTACAAGAAGACTGGCTCTTCTTACTGTCTATGATTTGAACCATTTCTGTGACACTAGTTATAGATTCCGATGCGTCCCTTCAGGATTACTACATCCCTCTGACCTTCTTATTGACGAAGAAACACAGATATTGCATCGTAATTAAATACAAAAGGCACAATGCCGACTTAAGTACAAGAAGACTGACCCTTCTTACTGTCTAAGTTTTGAACCATTCCTGTGACACTAGTTATAGATACCGATGCTTCACTTCAGGTTTACTGTATCCCTCTGACCTTCGTATTGACGATGAAACACAGAAATTGCATCGGAATTAAATACAAAAGGCACAATGCCATCTTAAGTACAAAAAGACTGACTCTTCTTACTGTCTATGTTTCGAACCTTTCCTGTGACACTAGTTATAGATTCCGATGCTTGACTTTAGGATTACTGATTCCCTCTGACCTTCTTATAGACAAAGAAACACATAAATTGCATCGGAATTAAATACAAAAGGCACAATGCCGACTCAAGTACAAGAAGACTGGCTCTTCTTACTGTTTATGATTTAAACCATTTCTGTGACACTAGTTATAGATTCCGATGCTTCACTTCAGGTTTACTGTATCCCTCTGACCTTCTTATTGACGTAGAAACACAGATATTGCATCGGAATTAAATACAACAGGCACAATGACGACTTAAGTACAAGAAGACTGACCCATCCCACTGTCTTTGTTTTGAACCATTCCTGTGACACTAGTTATAGATTCCGATGCTTCACTTCAGGATCATTGTATCCCTCTGACCTTCGTATTGACGATGAAACACAGAAATTGCATCGGAATTAAATACAAAAGGCACAATGCCGACTTAAGTACAAGAAGACTGACCCTTCTTACTGTCTAAGTTTTGAACCATTCCTGTGACACTAGTTATAGATACCGATGCTTCACTTCAGGTTTACTGTATCCCTCTGACCTTCGTATTGACGATGAAACACAGAAATTGCATCGGAATTAAATACAAAAGGCACAATGCCATCTTAAGTACAAAAAGACTGACTCTTCTTACTGTCTATGGTTTGAACCATTCCTGTGACACTAGTTATAGATTCCGATTCTACACTTCAGGTTTACTGTATCCCTGTGAGCTTCTTATTGACGATGAAACACAGAAATTGCATCGGAATTATATACAAAAGGCACAATGCCGACTTAAGTGCAAGAAGACTGACTCTTCTTACTGTCAATGTTTGAACCATTCCTGTGACACGATTTATAGATTCCGATGGTTTACTTCAGGTTTACTATATCCCTCTGACCTTCTTATTGACGATCAAACACAGAAACTTCATCGGAATTAAATACAAAAGGCACAATGCCGACTCAAGTACAAGACGACTGGCTCTTCTTACTGTCTATGTTTTGAGCCATTCCTGTGACACTAGTTATAGATTCCGATGCTTCACTTCAGGTTTTTCTGTATCCAGCTGACCTTCTTATTGACGATGAAGCACAGAAATTGCATCGGAATTAAATACAAAAGGCAAAATGCCGACTTAAGTACAAGAAGACTGACCCTTCTTACTGTCTATGATTTGAACCATTCCTGTGACACTAGTTACAGGTTCCCATGCTTCACTTCACTTTTACTGTATTCCTCTGACCTTCTTATTGACGATGAAACACAGAAATTGCATCGGAATTAAATACAAAAGGCACAATGCCGACTTAAGTAGAAGAATACTGACTCTTCCTACTGTCTATGATTTGAACCATTCCTGTGACACTCGTTATAGATTCCGATGCTTCACTTCAGGTTTACTGTATCCCTTTCACCTTCCTATTGACGATGAAACACAGAAATTGCATTTTAATTAAATACAAAAGGCACAATGCCGACTTAAGTACAAGATAACTGACTCTTCCTACTGACTACGTTTTGAACCATTCCTGTGACACTAGTTATAGATTCCGATGCTTCACTTCAGGTTTACTGTATCCAGCTGACCTTCTTATTGACGATGAAACACGTAAATTGCATCGGAATTAGATACAAAATGCACAATGCCGACTTAAGTACAAAAAGAATGGGTCTTCTTAATGTCTATGTTTTGAACCATTCCTGTGACACTAGTTATAGATTCCGATGCTTCACTTCAGGTTTACTGTATCCCTCAGACCTTCTTATTGACAATGAAACACAGAAATTGCATCCTAATTAAATACAAAAGGCACAATGCCGACTCAAATACAAGAAGACTGGCACTTCTTACTGTCTATGATTTGAACCATTCCTGTGACACTAGTTATAGATTTCGATGCTTCACTTCAGGTTTACTGTATCCCTGTGAGCTTCTTATTGACGATGAAACACAGAAATTGCATCGGAATTATATACAAAAGGCACAATGCCGACTTAAGTACAAGAAGACTGACTCTTCTTACTGTATATGTTTTGAACCATTCCTGTGACACTAGTTATAGATTCCGATGTTTCACTTCAGGTTTACTGTATCCCTCTGACCTTCTTATTGACGATGAAACACAGAAATAGCATCTTAATTAAATACAAAAGGCACAATGCCGACTTAAGTACAAGATAACTGACTCTTCCTACTGACTACGTTTTGAACAATTCCTGTGACACTAGTTATAGATTCCGATGCTTCACTTCAGGTTTACTGTATCCAGCTGACCTTCTTATTGACGATGAAACACGTAAATTGCATCGGAATTAGATACAAAATGCACAATGCCGACTTAAGTACAAAAAGAATGGGTCTTCTTACTGTCTATGTTTTGAACCATTCCTGTGACACTAGTTATAGTTTCCGATGCTTCACTTCAGGTTTACTGTATCCCTCTGACCTTCTTATTGACAATGAAACACAGAAATTGCATCCTAATTAAATACAAAAGGCACAATGCCGACTCAAATACAAGAAGACTGGCTCTTCTTACTGTCTATGATTTGAACCATTCCTGTGACACTAGTTATAGATTACGATGCTTCACTTCAGGTTTACTGTATCCCTGTGAGCTTCTTATTGACGATGAAACACAGAAATTGCATCGGAATTATATACAAAAGGCACAATGCCGATTTAAGTACAAGAAGACTGACTCTTCTTACTGTCAATGTTTTGAACCATTCCTGTGACACTAGTTATAGATTCCGATGGTTTACTTCAGGTTTACTATATCCCTCTGACCTTCTTATTGACGATCAAACACCGAAAATTCATCGGAATTAAATACAAAAGGCACAATGCCCACTCAAGTACAAGACGACTGGCTCTTCTTACTGTCTATGTTTTGAGCCATTCCTGTGACACTAGTTATAGATTCCGATGCTTCACTTCAGGTTTACTGTATCCAGCTGACCTTCTTATTGACGATGAAGCACAGAAATTGCATCGGAATTAAATACAAAAGGCAAAATGCCGACTTAAGTACAAGAAGACTGACTCTTCTTACTGTCTATGATTTGAACCATTACTGTGACACTAGTTACAGGTTCCCATGCTTCACTTCAGTTTTACTGTATCCCTCTGACCTTCTTATTGACGATGAAAGACAGAAATTGCATCGGAATTAAATACAAAAGGCACAATGCCGAATTAAGTATAAGAAGACTGACTCTTCCTACTGTCTATGATTTGAACCATTCCTGTGACACTAGTTATAGATTCCGATGCTTCACTTCAGGATCATTGTATCCCTCTGACCTTCGTATTGACGATGAAACACAGAAATTGCATCGGAATTAAATACAAATGGCAAAATGCCGACTTAAGTACAAAAAGAGTGACTCTTCTTACTGTCTATGATTTGAACCATTCCTGTGACACTAGTTATAGATTCCGATGCTACACTTCAGGTTTACTGTTTCCCTGTGAGCTTCTTATTGACGATGAAACACAGAAATTGCATCGGAATTATATACAAAAGGCACAATGCCGACTTAAGTGCAAGAAGACTGACTCTTCTTACTGTCAATGTTTGAACCATTCCTGTGACACTAGTTATAGATTCCGAAGGTTTACTTCAGGTTTACTATATCCCTCTGACCTTCTTATTGACGATCAAACACAGAAAATTCATCGGAATTAAATTCAAAAGGCACAATGCCGACTCAAGTACAAGACGACTGGCTCTTCTTACTGTCTATGTTTTGAGCCATTCCTGTGACACTAGTTATAGATTCCGATGCTTCACTTCAGGTTTTTCTGTATCCAGCTGACCTTCTTATTGACGATGAAGCACAGAAATTGCATCGGAATTAAATACAAAAGGCAAAATGCCGACTTAAGTACAAGAAGACTGACCCTTCTTACTGTCTATGATTTGAACCATTCCTGTGACACTAGTTACAGGTTCCCATGCTTCACTTCAGTTTTACTGTATTCCTCTGACCTTCTTATTGACGATGAAACACAGAAATTGCATCGGAATTAAATACAAAAGGCACAATGCCGACTTAAGTAGAAGAATACTGACTCTTCCTACTGTCTATGATTTGAACCATTCCTGTGACACTCGTTATAGATTCCGATGCTTCACTTCAGGTTTACTGTATCCCTTTCACCTTCCTATTGACGATGAAACACAGAAATTGCATTTTAATTAAATACAAAAGGCACAATGCCGACTTAAGTACAAGATAACTGACTCTTCCTACTGACTACGTTTTGAACCATTCCTGTGACACTAGTTATAGATTCCGATGCTTCACTTCAGGTTTACTGTATCCAGCTGACCTTCTTATTGACGATGAAACACGTAAATTGCATCGGAATTAGATACAAAATGCACAATGCCGACTTAAGTACAAAAAGATTGGGTCTTCTTACTGTCTATGTTTTGAACCATTCCTGTGACACTAGTTATAGTTTCCGATGCTTCACTTCAGGTTTACTGTATCCCTCTGACCTTCTTATTGACAATGAAACACAGAAATTGCATCCTAATTAAATACAAAAGGCACAATGCCGACTCAAATACAAGAAGACTGGCTCTTCTTACTGTCTATGTTTTGAAGCATTCCTGTGACACTAGTTATAGATTCCGATGCTTCACTTCAGGTTTACTGTTTCCCACTGACCTTCTTATTGACGATAAAACACAGAAATTGCATCGGAATTTAATACAAAAGGCACAATGCCGACTCAAGTACAAGAAGACTGGCTCTTCTTACTGTCTATGTTTTGAACCATTTCTGTGACACTAGTTATAGATTCCGATGCATCCCTTCAGGAATACTATATCCCTCTGACCTTCTTATTGACGAACAAACACAGATATTGCATCGGAATTAAATACAAAAGGCACAATGCCGACTTAAGAACAAGAAGACTGACCCTTCTTACTGTCTAAGTTTTGAACCATTCCTGTGACACTAGTTATAGATACCGATGGTTCACTTCAGGTTTACTGTATCCCTCTGACCTTCGTATTGACGATGAAACACAGAAATTGCATAGGAATTAAATACAAAAGGCACAATGCCATCTTAAGTACAAAAGGACTGACTCTGGTTACTGTCTACGTTTCGAACCTTTCCTGTGACACTAGTTATAGATTCCGATGCTTGACTTCAGGTTTACTGATTCCCTGACCTTCTTATAGACAAAGAAACACATAAATTGCATCGGAAATAAATACAAAAGGCACAATGCCGACTCAAGTACAAGAAGACTGGCTCTTCTTACTGTCTATGATTTAAATCATTTCTGTGACACTAGTTATAGATTCAGATGCTTCACTTCAGGTTTACTGTATCCCTCTGACCTGCTTATTGACGTAGAAACACAGATATTGCATCAGAATCAAATACAAAAGCCACAATGACGACTTTAGTACAAGAAGACTGACCCATCGCACTGTCTTTGCTTTGAACCATGCCTGTGACACTAGTTATAGATTCCGATGCTTCACTTCAGGTTCACTGTATCCCTCTGACCTTCGTATTGACGATGAAACACTGAAATTGCATCGGAATTAAATACAAATGGCAAAATGCCGACTTAAGTACAAAAAGAGTGACTCTTCTTACTGTCTATGATTTGAACCATTCCTGTGACACTAGTTATAGATTCCGATGCTTCACTTCAGGTTTACTGTATCCCTGTGAGCTTCTTATTGACGATGAAACACAGAAATTGCATCGGAATTATATACAAAAGGCACAATGCCGACTTAAGTACAAGAAGACTGACTCTTCTTATTGTCAATGTTTTGAACCATTCCTGTGACACTAGTTATAGATTCCGATGGTTTACTTCAGGTTTACTATATCCCTCTGACCTTCTTATTGACGATCAAACACCGAAAATTCATCGGAATTAAATACAAAAGGCACAATGCCCACTCAAGTACAAGACGACTGGCTCTTCTTACTGTCTATGTTTTGAGCCATTCCTGTGACTCTAGTTATAGATTCCGATGCTTCACTTCAGGTTTACTGTATCCAGGTGACCTTCTTATTGACGATGAAACACGTAAATTGCATCGGAATTAAATACAAAATGCACAATGCCGACTTAAGTACAATAAGACTGACCCTTCTTACTGTCTAAGTTTTGAACCATTCCTGTGACACTAGTTATAGATACCGATGTTTCACTTCAGGTTTACTGTATCCCTCTGACCTTCGTATTGACGATGAAACACAGAAATTGCATCGTAATTAAATACAAAAGGCACAATGCCGACTCAAATACAAGAAGACTGGCTCTTCTTACTGTCTATGTTTTGAACCATTTCTGTGACACTAGTTATAGATTCCGATGCTGCACTTCAGTTTTACTGTATAACTCTGACCTTCTTAATGACGAAGATACACAGATATTGCATCGGAAATAAATACAAAAGGCACA